>NC_056737.1:1296010749-1296218249 GCF_019279795.1 Protopterus annectens
CACAAAAATTACACTGAAAACACATATGCTACTTGTTTCTCACTGTTTATCCACAGCACCCCTACTTCCACATAGGGTAATGCTACTCATTATTGTACTTAATATCTTAGTACAATGTTACTTTAAGCCTCAGGATGTATTTACTGTGCATAATACAGTAAATGTGTATTTTTATTGCTTATTTTGTGCGTCCACTTAATTAGCTACAGCTATTTTTGAATATTCAGGCAGTAACTACAGCTTTTCATCAAAGAGATGCCCATCTGACAAGTATTTTCAGATTTGCCTGCTGATTTCTGCAGCCATATTTCCTGCCCAAGAGTGTTTTACATGGAAATTATACACCTGAAGAAATATCACTCAGGAGTACAGCAAAGTTCAAAATATGGATGTCTAATTTACTTTTTAAGCACTTACGTATGCAGTGCTGTTTCCTACCAGATACATTTATAATCCAGGTTATTTTGCTTGTAAAAATAGTTATACAATTCTAAAATATAAATGTGTACGTTACACAGTGACATGGAATTTCATTACTGTCTATACTTGGTTCTCAACTGACTAAAACAGAACTATTTGCACACAGCAACCTAAAGTGTTAAACAATGATCCACTGCTATCCCTAAAGTTAATAAACTTTTTTTTTTAATCTAGGCACAACCAACACTGGTATCACCTTTTCCACATTTTGTTGATGGGGTCAGGGAATCAAAAATTAGTGGCCATCACCTACAACCAATGTTCAGTCAGGAGGCAAGTCCTGCCATGCCATCTCTTATATAACACTATGCTCAACTCCAACCAGGTAGTACAGCTAAAGGCCTCAGATACAGTTACTATAATGGTATTTAATAAGGACTATTTTTTTTACATACCTGTGGTGGTCATTTTAATTTAATATTTTTTTTTTCTGATAACTGCAATGGTATTTTTCTACCTCATCATACACAGTTTAACAAACTGACAATTTCTCTGATCCTGTCAATGGGCAACTGCATTTTTTCAGTTGTGTACAAAACCGTCTTAAGAGTCTCCTATCCATTCTCTCAACTAATTTATACCTGATGAAATCTTGTGTGGATATCCTCCTCTTTACCTTGTTACCTCCTCATCCAACTTAGTCACACACTGAACACCCATGCCTACCTTTAATCTTTAACATCCATTATCAGTAGTACACTTCTACTCCATTAAATCAGTACGGTATTTATTTTCTACCTATCATTTTATTTCACACAATAGTCATCACCAACAATTTTCTTTAAATCATTGTTACATCACCCTCTACTTGCTGCCTGTTTTTTTATGCTCCATCAATCCTCAGAATTTCCTCCTTGTAGCACATGGTCGTGGCAAAGAAAAAAGTTATGTACTCACCATAACGTTCCATCTGAGTTGTCCATTTTCATGTATTCTCAATGGATGGGTTCAGTTCAGATCCCTTGGATCCGACTCTGCCACTTGCAAAAGCTCATGGGCACCAAAAACTCTCAAGCTTTCCTCTCTACCCATAATGCAGCTGGATGAATACCTCAGATCAAGTTTGCTGACAGAATAAGCAGGAGGAAGAGGAAAGAAAATTCCCACATTTCCAGTGGAGGCTATGTCCGAGTCTGTCACCACTAACAATAAGCCAGACTGTGAAACAGGGGAAACACCATCCGTTCTTCCAAAATAATTAGTTAGAAGGTTGGAAAGTGGGGAGTTGAGGATATATGAAATGGACAACTCAGATGGAACATCATGGTGAATACATAACTTCATCTGAAGTTGTCAATTTTCATGTTATCCTCAATGGATGGGACTAAGCCCCAGCTACCTTATTTCCTGGGTGGACCAAGGGAGGATGTTCTGCAGCACCACTGAGCCAAATGATGCTCCACCCCTGGAAACCAAATCCAATTAGTAATGAGTAATAAATGTACAAGGTTTAGCCCATGTTGCTGCGGCACATGTCATCCAAGAATGCTCTAGCTTGCAAAATGGCTAAAGTAGCTACAGGTCTTGTAGAGTGAGCCTTAGGAGGTTGTGTAATTGTAACACTTAACTTGGAGTAGATAAATGAAATGTAGTTAGCCAGCCATCTCGGCAAAGACACTTCAGATACAGCTTTTCCCAATTTGGAATGTGAGAAAGATGAAAAGCTTGTCAGATTTTCTGAAGTCATTTGTCCTGTGTAGGTGGAAAGTACAGTTGTGTACACTTACCATAAATGTAGATGTTTGAGTGTATTCACTATTGCAGTTATTACATTTGGGTAATCCTGCTGGCAGGTTGCCCTCAGTCAGCCTGAATTCCAAAGTCCTGGGTCCTGCATCGGCCGCTGTCGCCACTTCCCTGACGTCAGGTCGTCAGGGGGTATATAAAAGATGTGGCCGAAGCCATTTTCTTTAGTTTTACTTACCCCAGATGGCAGGTGCCCCCTAAAAGGGTAGCCAAAATTTATATACATATAAATACATGCACCAATATAAACTTTACCTTCATCTACAAGCAAATACACCACATAGGTTGTATAATCAGAAAAGGAAAGATAGGTTCCATCAGAAGAAAAAGGGGGATGGCAGGTGGGTAACCTGGACTGCAACAGTGAATACATTCAAACATCTACATTTACGGTAAGTGTACTATGTTCTTCGTCTTTCACTGTTGCAGGTCATTACATTTGGGTAGAGTCCCAAAGCTATGGATGGGAGGCTGAAGCTAAACAGCATTAGGAGCAGTTATGAGGCCCTGCAGAACTGCAGTGGCAAAGCCTGCCCTGGATTTAGAGTAGAGTGGCAGATGATGGTGCTTTGTAAAGGTGTGCACTGAACTCCAAGTAGCAGCCTCTAAAATGTCCTTGGTACTCCCCTGAGAAAGGCTGCTGAAGTGGCTGCAGCTCTAGTTGAATGTGGCCTAATGCCCTTAGGCACTGGCTTGCCATGGTGTGTAAGTAGCAGAAACAAATGCAGTGGCCTATCCACTTTGAAATAGTCTGCTTTGAGATAGCTTGTCCTTGTGATACTGCAGCATATGCCACTAATAATTGTTCTGTCTTTCGGAAAACTTTGGTTCTGTCCAAGTAGAATCTAAGCTGTCTGTGAACATCCAAACAATGTATAATTCTCTCCCTCTTGTTCTATGGCTTTGGATAAAAAGTTGGCAGATGAATAGTTTGGTCAAGAGCCACACTGGACACCACCTTAGGCATAAATGTTGGATTTGTCCTCAGAGACCCTGTCTGGATAAAAAATGATAAAAGGTTCCATAGCCATGAGTGCCTGAAGCTCTGAAACTCGTCTTGCAGAAGTTATTGCGAGGAGCAGAGCTGTTTTCCAAGATAAAAACCTTATATCAGCCATTGCAGCTGGCTCAAAAGGTGGCAGGGTGAGTTTTTCAAGACACAGTTGAGGTCACATGCAGGCATTGCTGATGTTCTTGGAGGCCTTAAGTTTTTGGCTCCACTGAGGTACTGTTTTAGTAAGAGATTAGAAAAAATTGGTGGATCTGTATTGTAATGAGCCGATATGGCAGAGGCGTGAATTTTAATAGATGAAAAAGATAGACCTTTGTCCAACATCTCAGTTAAGTATTGCAAAATCTGAGGAATATTTGGCACAGCTGTATCAGTTCCTTGTGCCTGGCTCCAAGCACAAAATCTCTTTCCAGCATAAGATTTTCTAGTACTAGGCCTTCTGGCCTCCAAAATGACATGCACCACAGCTTTACTGAGAGGTGTGTTTTGAATGACTACATTATCCACCATGCTGCCAGGTTTAAAGTCCTGAGTTGGCTGTGCAGGATCTTATTGTTTTGCTGGGACAGTAGATGAGGTGTCTGAGGCAAGGTCCAAGCTGGGCATTAAGACAAGCTCCTTAGTATTGGATACCAGTATTGGCGGGGCCAGTCTGGGGCAATTAGTATCATCCTTGGCTTCTCCTGTATGACCTTTAGGAGTACCTTGGGGAGGAGAGGCAGAGGGGGAAATGCGTATACTGATAGGGTGTCCACTTTCCATGCTTGCCTGTGATAAATCCTTGAACAGAATCTTTTTAGTTGGTAGTTGTGAGGGGAGGCATACAGATCTATGTCCGGGCATCCCCATTTCCTTGTTATCATGCTGAAGGCTTGTGGATCCAGTTGCCACTCATGGGGATCCATGAGGTTTCTGCTTAGGTCATCTGCCAGAGTATTTTTCCTTCCTGGCAGGAATTGTGCCTGCAGGTGCACTTGGTAAGTCAATGCTGTGTCCTACAAAGTCATGGCTAGTCTGCAGAGAGGGTAAGAATGAGTGCCCCCCTGCTTGTTTATATACCACATTATCGTGGTGTTGTCGGTCTTTATCAGTAGTTGTCCTGGATGCAGTAGGTCCTTGAAGGCTGTCAGGGCATTTTGAACTGCTAGTATCGCTTTTTGATTGATATGTAGATGCATTTGGTTTGAGGTCCATGCACCCTGAATGCATCTTCCTGCCATGTGGGCCCCACAGGCATAATCTGATGCATCCGTTGTTAGTGTTTGCCTGGCTGGGGGTAATGTGAATGGCTGTCCCTTGTTTTGGTGACAAGCCTGTGCCCACCATCAAAACTCCTGTTGCAGGCAGGGAATGAGAGTAATCATAGTTTCCAGGCTGTGGCAATGTTGAGTCCAAACACTTTTTAGGTACCATTGAAGTTTCCTCATATGCAGTCTTGCATATGGAATTAGTAGGATGCAGGATGCCATGAAGCCCAAAGCCTGCAGAATTTTTCTTGCAGATAACTGGGCCTTTGCTGCCAGCATTTTGAAATATGTAGTCAGTTGCCTTTGTCTGGCGTGAGATAAGCCATCTGGGCAGTTGTATTTAAGCTTGCACCCAGGAATATTATCGCTTGAGAGAGTACTATTTTTAATTTCTTTTCATTGACTGTGTACCCTAGGCATGTTAGAAGTCTTTTCACAAATGCCAGATGCTGTAGAAGAATGTCCTTGTTCTCTGCTTGAATTAGACAGTCGTCCAAGTAAGGATATATTTGTATTCCTCTGTCTGCAGAATGCAATTACTGGTGCCAGGCACTTTGTAAAGACCCTGGGCACAGTAGATAAGCCAAAGGGCAGTGCAGAGAATTGGCAATGCATTGAGCCAGCCTTGAATCTGAGGTATCTTCTGTATACTTGTCTGATTGGGACATGCAGGTATGCCTTTTTTAGGTCTAAAGTCACAAGCCAAGCGTTCTTGCCCAGCATGGGCAGAAGTTGCTGCAAAGTCAACATCTTGAATTTTGGAATATCCAGGAATGTGTTCAAAGTAGATAGGTCCAGTATTGGCCTCCAGGCCTTGTCCTTTCTGGGTACCAAAAAACAGTCTTGAGTAAAATCCTTGTCCCTGCTCTTGCTCTGATACTAGTTGAATGGCCCCCATTGTCCAGGAGGGATGAGACTTGTTTTAGTGCCTCTGCCCATTGATTTTTTGGCAGATCTGGCCAGCCGTTTGCTTTTGGCAGGGTATGGAAATGGAACTTGTAGTCTTGTGACACGATATGCAAGACCCACTTGTCCTGGGTTATAATGTGCCAATTTTGTGAAAAAAAGTGCTAATTTCCCCCCTAAGGGGGCTGCCAGGAGATAAGTGCTTGGTGCAGGCAGGGGGAAGTCATTGGGACTGTTTTCTGAATGGTTGTGATTTATCCTCTCCAACTTTGGAGGTAGAAGCCCCCCATTGCTTTGAGCGGAATGAACCTTGCACCTGGGATCTGCCTCTAGGGAGTCTGGGTCTGCCCCTTTGAGGTCTGTCTTACACAGGAAAGGATCAATTCTTTGTTGGCCAGTGTCTACTAAATCTAGGTGGCTGTACTTTGTCCTCCATTTTCTTTAACACCTCTTCTGCCTTAACACCAAACAAAGTATCATGCTGTAAAGGTGCATCTAACAATTTAACTTTAACATGATCAGGCAGATTTTGTTCCTTTAACCAAGCATGCCTCCTAATTACAGAACCTGTAACGGTGGACCTGCAGGAGGCCTCTAAAGAATCAAAACCACATTGCAAAGCATGCTTTCCAGCTTGTTCAGGTGCATGTAATAAATCCTGCATTTCCTTGTTTTCTGCACATTCAGAGTTTAACAACATTTTCTGTTTAAGCAATGCCATGACATGTTGCCGATATCTGAGCACATGAAACTGACCGTTTAAGGCCCTTATAGCCAAGGTAGCAGATGTGTAAACCTTTTTTCCCCATCTATCCAGTGCCCTAGAATCCCTGTCAGAGGGGGGTAGGGTTTTTTTGCAGCAGAAGCCTTAACTCCTGTGGCACCCTGAGAAATAGTTTCTGGGTCTGCAGCAGGGTTTTTAAAAAGGAATTTATGTGAGTCAGGAACCCTGTAATATCTGTCAGGCTTAACAGGATCTGGAGGTAAGGAGTCAGGGATAAGACTAGACTCAGAAAACACATCATCTACAATGTCTAACACAGGTGGGATGGCTAGTGGCTTGTGTTGAGGTAGTAACAGGAAATCCCTGAGCATCTCTTTAGATTCTGAAAAATCTTGGCTCTCCCAGTGGAAATGCTCTCTCATGGTATGTAAGGTTTCCCCAAAAGAATAGTCCTCGGGAGGAGAACCTGAAGGTATAGATTCTTCAGCATCAGAATCCTCATAGGGGAGAAAAGAATATTGCTGATCAGAAGAGTAATCAGAAGAAATGGAAACCTGATCTGAAGATTCATAGTCAGTCTCTTGCCTAGGCCTCTTATCAGGAGGGGGATGGGAACCGCTGATCAAGGTAATCAAGTCTTCGGCCATTTTGAGCATCTGCTTTTTGGGCATGGAGGCCTGTCCCCGTGGCTCTTGAGGTTGCTTCTTTGCCTTTGAAGTTGGTTTAATGTAAAGATGTTTAGGTCTGAATATACCCTCAGAAGCCGAAGCCTGCTCAGCGGCTCCTGACCCATCTGAAGGAATTGCGTCCGAGGCTCCAATACCTTGAGTTTCCAGAGGCATAGCAGACTCCACACGTGGGAGTCGGTAGCGGCCTGTGACTCTAAAGTAGCGGGCGTCAGGGGCTGCGAAAAAGCCTCACTGAGAACCGGTGACTGGCTTAAGAGAAGCTTCGTTGTCGGTTTTGGGCCTCGGTTGCCTTTCTTTTTCTTTGCGTTTTTTGTGAACTCAGGTAGTCAGATGGCTTTCCGACGACATTTCTGGATAATTAAACCTGCGTCCAAAGTTGTTTAATGCAAAATCATACCAACGCTTAATAGTGCGTTGGTTAAATCTAGCACAAAACCGACAACCTGGAACGTTATGGTCAGGGCCTAGGCAAAGAATACAGTAAGAATGAAAGTCCTTATGAGGTATTTGCTTCCCACAAGAAATACAATTATTAACTTTTTCTGACATCGGTCTGGAGCAAGAATAAAGTTTCCCCAATGGGGTACTTCGCTTTATAGAAGACTTCGGATCTGAAATTCGAACTCGAAAATCTCAGGACTCGGCCGACTGGCACTTGCGAACTGCTTCTGCTTCGGGCACCGCGTGGCAAGAAAGACTAAAGAAAATGTCGTCAGCCACATCTTTTATACCCCTGACTACCTGACATCAGGGAAGGGGCAACAGCGGCCGACACAGGACCCAGGACTTTGGAATTCAGGCCGACTGAGGGCAACCTGCCAGCAGGATTACCCAAATGTAATGACTGCAACAGTGAAACACGAAGAATATACATAATTGTCTATGTACATCCAAAGAATGTAAATAGTCTCCTTTGTTAGAATAGTTTGGGAAAAATACTGGCAAGTTAATACATCAATTTATATGGTTCTCAGAAACCACTTTTAGCAGGAACAAAAGGCTGGTTCCAAGTGAAACTCTCTGCCCCTGTGAAATACTTGATATGGAGGTTTAGATGATAGGGCTTGAATCTCTGAAAATCTTCTAGCAGAATTGAATGTCACTAACAGGATAGTCTTCCACGAAAGCTGGTTCAAACAGTTGCTGGGGATTGCTTGCAACACTGTTGATGTTCCAAAGGGGAGTAGGGTCTTTGAAGGGAAGTCATAAGACAAGAGTACCCCTCAAGAAGGGCTTACAGAGTTTGTGAGATGCTACAGGAGAATCTTGGAAGACGCCAGTAAGGAAGTTGGAGATAGCTGATAGACTGGCTTTGATGGTAGAAGCAGAGGCTCTCATCAAAACGCAATGCCAAAAATTTAAGTATTTTATAAATTGGGACTGAGAAGGGTTGAATACTGTTCTGCATAGCCCAGTACACAAACTTCTTCCTTATACTAGAATACAGTTTTTGTGTGGAAGGCTTATAAGAGGAAAGCAGCATGCGTCAAACAGGGGATGAGAGCATAGGTTGTCTGCCTACAAATGGAAGTGAAGAAACCAAGCCATCAGCTTGAGTTTGCAAATGTCGGGGTGCCAGTCGGACGGGACAGAATATCTGGAACTGCATCTAGGATCCAAGGTTGGTTGATTAGGTGAGCCCAAAGGAAGGGGAACCAAAACTGTTGAGGCTAAAAGGGGGCTATGAGGATGACTTTGCTCTTCAACCTGATGGCTTTATGCAGAAATTTGGAAAACACAGGTATTGGTGGAAATGCATAAAGGAGACAGAGGGGCCAAATGTGTAGAAGAGCATCCCTCAGGACTTCCCCCATGGGGGGGGGGGGGGATTAGGGAAAAATAGCTGCTGCATTTGTTGTTTAGGGGAGAGGCAAAAAGATTGCAGCAAGGCTGGCCCTATGATTGGAAAATATGTATACAAGTACATAAAAATAGTACACAAAAAGTACATAAAGTACAAAGTATATAAAAAAATAATACACTAATAATACAAAGAAATAACATGCAGTGCTGAAATAGAGTATCAAGACAAATCTTCCAGTGGAGAAACAGCAATAAATTGCACAGTGTAAGAAGGCAATAGTCAGTATAAGCATATCTTTCACCAGGGAGTATAGTAATAGTGTAATAAAATATTTTTGCACATTGAAGTTTACAATGTACTGAAAGCAGATGTTAAGGGATGAGAAAGTGGGTTTGCTTAAACTGGATAGAAGGGAAACTGAACAAAAGTGTTCAGTGAGAGTATAAGAGGGGTTGGAAGTAAAGACGTGGGGGTGGAGTGGAAATTAAGGGGAATTATGGCCTTGAGGGACCACTCATGAGGTAGAGAATAGACCTGCTTAATTTGTCTGCTATCACATTGGACATCTCCAGAATGTGCGTTGCTATGAGAAAGCAGTTTGATGAGATCACCCACTCCCACACTCTTAGGGCTTCTTGACATAGTGGGCAAGCTCTGGTTTGACTACTGACATCTTGTCTGTTTGAACCACAATCATTCCAAAGGGGAAGAGCATCCTGATACACTTGCAACACCAAAAGCACTGCCCTCATCTCTAGAACACTGATGTGTAAAGATGCCTCTATCGAAGACCAAGTGCCTAGGATGGTCCTTTCACGGTAATGCAACCCCCCTCCCCACCAGCACACCAGCAGGGAGGTGACTGTGGTCAGTGTGGCCTTGGGCTGATGGGGAGAAAAGGGCCATCCTTGTACAATTTGTTCTGAACGAGTCCACCATGTTGGATCTTTCTTGCAAGTGTTGGTGATGGAAACTGGTGTGGACATGGGATGGGAAAGTATCTAACACTGTGCCGCAAGCAATCACTCTAGAATTTGCATAAAATATCTGGCCAAGGGTACAAGTGTTATTGATGCTGCCATGGAGCCTAATGTTCACTTTGTTTCTGCCAATTATGGTTGAGACTTGTCTATGACTTGTCGGTAATCTTTGCGGAGGAAGAGAGGCTATGGTGGTTTTTGTATTTAACACAGCGGGTTCCTATTACGTTATCAAAGTTCTGAAACATCGAACACCATAAGGTCAAACCCTTATGTTCAAAGTGTCAAAACTTCGATAACTGTAATAAATAAATAAATAAATAAATAAAAACTAAAGACAAAAAATAAAGTATTGCAAGCGGGGGGGGGGGGCAAGCCCCCTGCAGCCCTCAACAATCCCCCTCTTTAAATATACCAACTCCAAGATTGCACTACAGTGCGGTAAAAGGAAATCTTCCCTTTCCGCACTGTATTGCGATCTCAGAGTTGGTATATTTAAAGAGGGGGGGTGTGGGGGGTGCACGGGGTCTTGTCCCCCTGCTTGCAACAGTTAGGTAGGCTTTAGGGTTTGTATTTTTTTACGTTCGAATTCTTGAAACTTCGAACATCTGAGTTCGATGTTCTCAGGTTCGAAGTTTCAAGGATTCGACAACGTAATAGGGACCCTAACACACCACCTATGAATTCTACAGCTTGGGTAGGTTCCAGATGACATTTTTCGTAGTTGGCTGTTATTCCCAAAGAGAAGCACATTTGAAGGACCTTTTGCCTGGCTTCTATGAATTCATGCCTACTCATTTTGTCATCCCTTTGGCTGCATGTGAAATGAGCCTCAAGGACAAGTTGGAAATGGAAGTCAGAGTGGCCAACTGAGAAGTTACAGACTCCCGAACATTGTCAGTAACGGCTCCTGAGAGTGTATCTGAGAGGTCCTTAATCAGATCCCTCTGCAACCTCGTAAAATGTGCCAGATAATTCAAAGACCGTAGACTAAAGGTCTATGAGGCATAAATTCGCTTCCCTAGTCTATCCATCATCCTGGACTTCATAGTGGAACTCTCATCTGCCAGTTCCTTTTTGATGACTGTTGCCACCACCATGGCATATACTGGTAAGCCCTTTGTCTATCTAAGGGTGCAGTAATAATTTTGTCTGTTATCCGGGGTATCGGCTTAGCAGCGTCGGGGGCCTTCCACGCCCATTGAGAAATCAACTCAACAAGCTCATCAGCAGGAGGGGTCACCCAGGAGGTAGATGGTCAGGTGCCAAAGGCCTGCAGGTACATAGATTCCTCCAATGCTGGACTGCCAACCACCTCTCTGTTTCAAAATTTCAGGATGTCTCCAAAGGAGACATCTTCAGGAGGTGATCATTGGGATCCTTCGCCCTCCTCAAAATCTGTGTCTTCAGTGTACGATTCCTTAGGGGAATCAAGGAGTTTCCTCTTATGCGACTTCCAAGGAACCTCTTCAGCAGGAAGCTCTAGGGAGGTGTCAGAAGACGTTCTCAAATGTGGGGTTCCCTGAGGCCTTGACACCCACTGCCCAGCTGGAGGAAGTGGAGGAGGCTCTGGTGCAAGGAGTGACTTGATAGGTTGCTCCAATGGGTGGGTGGGTGGGGGAACCAACTGATATAGTAGAGTAGACAAATCCCTCTTCATTGCTTCAAAAGCCGATCCACCCACTGTAGGGAGGGAGTCTGGGCCTGAAAGAACAGTGGTCGGGCGCACCACAGTCATGTCTCGACCAGGGCAGACATCTCCCAAAGCAGAAGCCAGGGCCGAGCTGATCCATGCCAAGGGTCTGAGGAGGAGAGACTACTCCAAAAAAAAACTTGGGTCGAATCAAACTCCTCACAACCAGCAGGACAGGTACGGCTCCGGGAGGTCTCTGGTCCTGACCAAACCAGAGAACAAGAGTCCCAAATTGGCAGAGAAGAAGAGGACCACTTCAGAGCAGAGGCAGTCTGTGCCAGACAACTTGAAACAGAGGTCCCTAACTTGCAGAAGCTGCTGGGGAAGAAGGTCGGTCCAAGAAGGGGAGGGGTGGCAGCCTATCTGGAAAAGGGTCAGTTGAAGGAGAATACTTGGACTTGGGTATGGCTATGAACTCTTTGGTCGGTACTGAAGTGGATGATGTCTACAGCACTGTCTTTTCTGAAGACAGAGCCTAAGAAACTGACTGCACCAACTTTTTAATTGTGGGTTCCAACATGGCAGGTGGAACCGATGGTTTTGATTTCTTCGTGCTCAGAGCTGAGGAAGATATCCGCAATGAGGAGCTATGCTTTTTTGCCTCAGAGGATTTAGAAAATGAGGAGGATGAAGCTGGACTGGACCTAGAAGATTTAAATTTTTGTTTGGTAGAATCTTCTGAAGGTGACCCAGAAATAGCCTCTCTGAATGAGGAGGGTCAACAAGCCTTTCAAAATCAACTTATTTTTCCACTCCGCTAGAGGCTATGGCTAAGAGAGTGGCAAATGCTGCAATCTTCTTGCAGGTGGAGATGACATAACAAAAAACACAAAGTGAGTGCTGATCAGAATATGGTATTTTGTGACGGCGCTTGGCACACATTTTTAAACCAGCAGGAACTTTTTCTCTGTCTTTCTTCTCCATGGCAAAAGCTGGAAAGACAATCACATACACTCAGCTAGAAACATGACCACACACACGGAGAAGGAATGTAAAGATACAAACTTTTTTAAATAATGAAAGAGGGGAACGGAAGAAAGAAACTGAATACCAATGACAGTTATGTAAAGGCAGCTACCACAAGGGTATAGGGAAGAAACCAGCCATAGCATCTAAGATGTACTAAAAGTACAAGAGGTGAGTGAAGAAATGGTCAAAAGAGGTGTGATAGGGTAAATTAGAAAGTGCTCAATAAGGGGAAGAAAAAAAAAAGAAAAACTATCAAAAATGTTACTCATCTGAAAAGAACAAGAGTAAAGGTAACAGCCATATCTGAAGTCGAAAGCAGCAAACGAGATCAGAGTTATTCAACCAGGTACATTATGGATAGAGGGGTAAGCTAGAGGGTTTTTGGTGCACACGAGCTTTAGCAAGCAGCCAAGTCAGTTCCCAAGGGATTGGAACCAAACTCATCCATTGAGGATCACATGAAAACGGACAACTTCAGATCCTCACTTTAAACGTTTCAGTGCATGACATTCTAGTATATAGATCAAACATTTCTTTTCCTGAGTTTAGACCTTTATAATCTGTACTGGAAAAAAAAGCACATGCAAGGTACAAATGCACACTTAAAGCATTGCTGCTAAATCTTCTTACTTGCTACCACACAGTATGGACCTGGTGCATACATGCTAACCTTTTTTGCATCATGCCCCAGCAATGCATTACGGCTGTCCTTCCCATCCACTGTGCACTGGCATCCTCACCTCATGAAGTGTATAATTTACTGCCTCCAATAGTCACAACCATTATTTATCTTTAAAAGAAACATGATAAAATAATTACATATATATATATATATATATATATATATATATATATATATATATATATATATATATATATATATATATATACACACACACATACATATACACACATACATATTATAATAACCCAATACTACCAAAGCACAACTAAAAAACCTCAAGATTTTCAAACACATCACAAAGAATACGTACACATCATAAAACATCAACATTAACCATTCTTGTACACTACAATAACTAAGCTGCCCTGCTAGCTGACCACTGTTATGTACAGAGTGTGGCTCACTTTCTGAAGCATCTTTTACAGTTGATTTTGTTTTCAGCTATACTACTTGTGTTAAAGTTGCAAGTTATTTGCAAAAGATCATCAATTCATAGTGTGCTTTTTTTTTTTTTTTTTTTTTTTTTACTTTTGACTGTTTACTCAGTGTTTGTCTATACCTACTCCCACAGCATGATATGGTAGGAACTGGGCAATAACTTGTATACATCTGCAAAGCACTGTAGGCAAACAAAAGCAACTTCTTTAGAACAGCAGTTTCACCACTACATCTTCACATACACTAACATTCAATGTAAGGTGTTCCACCTGTAATACCTAGCTGACAACTTGAGTGTCTAGGAAGTAAGAAATACCTACTGATGCATATAGCATGGAAATAAAGTCCAAGTCATGGCAAAAGTTTTCACCTCCAAGGAAACCTTCAGGTAGAGGGCATGCTTAACTAAATAAAAAGCAAACAAACTTTTTGCATCAAAAAGCTATAATCTGATAGTGTATGATACAGAGATTAAAGCCAGCTTAATGAGTTTGTTATTTAAAGTTGTTTTGCAAAGTTGCCAATACACCAACAATTACTGAAACACTCAAACCTCCAAGTTATACCTTAGCACCTCAGTTAAGAGATTCAGAGAGGAATCTTGTACAACCAAGTTTCCTTCGTAGCATATCTTAAATAACTGAACCACTGCAAAACCACAGGAAGACAGTCGGCGGAGGAGGTGGCTGCTCTACACACGCATCTTGTAGGGCATACCAAACAGTTTGACAGCTTGTAAACCATTAAAACTGTTTTTTCCCCAAAGGCAGTAAGAGTTATTAGGCTATTACATAATAACTTGCTGCTGCATTAAAAATACAATACGACAGTTTACAGACTGTCAATAAGTAATTGCTTACAGACAGTGATGCGCTAGAATCACCAAACATTTGTTGGAGGCACCAACTCCCTTGCTATAGCTTTGAAACAATGTATTAGTGCGTCTGTACTGCAACACATGCGCACACACTTCATATATTACATATATATTATAAATATCTCTCTCTCTCTCTATATATATATATATATATATATATATATATATACACATATATACATATACATATACATATACATATATATATACATATATATATACATATACATATACACACACACACACACACACACACACACACACTGAAAATGTTGAACTGATGAAATGCTGAATGGGACAACACTGACTAAAAAGGTAAAAACGGTAATTCAACAAGACTGCAGTACATCAGGGACTGGCACATTCTCCATTCCCCACAGTAGTGGGACCTCAGAGCTGCTACATGTAGTTAAGCAAGGGGTGTGGGGGGTGCAGGGGAGCTTGCCTCCCTGCACAGAACATGTGTAGAATTTGCTGGGATTTTGAGTTTTGACCTGCTCTGGTATGCCATTTGGCATGTCAGCCATTTAACATTAACACTGTATTCCATACATATATAATCCATTTAATCGAGTGGATACAAGATCGACATCCATATTGGAAAGTCAAAGATCTGGAAAAGGAAAGTTGAGAAGCTCTAAGAATTAATCCCAGAGCAAATAAAAACAAAAACAAGTGTGCCAAATAAAACCAAAAACAAGTGTGCCCCTCTACACCCCCTACTAATTATATATACTAAATCTGAGATCACAATCCCCAGGGAAAGGGAATATTCCCATACCTAGGGACTGTTATCTCGCTCATGTCAACCATCTGTCATTCAAATGGTGTTAACCAAACAGATGTCGATCTAATGTCCCCTCCCACCACATACAGACACATACCACCTTGGGTAATCCATATGTTACACTGTATGCAGCATACATTAATCCATTACAGGCTTAGCTAACATTTCACTGTCAAGTCTTGTAGATTCAATACAACTTCTACAAAAATTAACAGGCCTCAGGGTAGTGACTCTTCCAAATGCTACAAGTATATGACATTAAATTCCCAGATTTGAAGGCTGAGTAGTAACATAAGCATCGCACTCTGCAGCTCTATCGTAAACATGGCTAATACTTCACAGCAAGTATAAAGAATTCAGTACCTCAGGATATTCTGTTTTAAGACAGACCTGAAAAACAAAAGAACTGATTTAGTTCTAATATTCACTCAACCTCCAAGTACTTCAGAAAGAGAAGCTGCACTGTCAGTCATGAATACAGGTGGGTGCAAACAAATTTACACAGGATGCACATATCACAAACCAAATTGGTTTAAGGTCACACTTCCTAATGATACAATTTTGCATGTACATCTCACATTGCTACTGCATATCAAACTTCCTGACTGTGAGATGTTAATACTTTGCGAAGTGAAAAACTGAGGTATCCTACTCAACTAGAGCCTGCTGACCCAGGTGGGTCTGTGGATCAGTTCCAGAAGGACAATCCATGGTCTTTGGTAACCATGGAATGGATGACTCAGGGGACTAAACTGGGATCAAGCTGGTTGCTCATAAGCAGCAGCCAATTATCCAAAAAAAAAAAAAAAAAAAAACTGGGATGAATCATCCAGGGTCAGAACTAGAGATAAACTTCCATCATCTCAAATTTCATTTAGTCACAGCAGACTGATTCTAGTTCTAGCCCTTGCTAGCTAAGAATTACCTAAAAGGTCCTGAGAACTGGCTGGACAAAGGACTGAAGTCAAGAGAGATTTAAACCTGTACCTGGCCTGTAAATGCTTGCTCTTTTGGCAATGCTTTGACATATGCTCCTCCTGCCAGTCTTCCCTCTGAAAAGCTTTTAACAATCATCATCTTAAGGAAGCGGCTAACTGGCAACTTATCCAGGCTTTGATGTCAAGTTAGAGGACTAACACATACTTGTGACAGTTTTCAACATCATGTTCATCCCTGAGACAGCATAGAAAATGCAGTTGTGGGTCTAAGCTGGTAATTTAATGGCCTCATGGGCACATATAACAATCAGGTATGTAAAAATAGAATTTTATTGTTACTCTTGAGAACTGAACTCTTTTTGGCTGTCAGTGAGCAGATTCAACTCTATTATGTCACTGCATGCTTAGACTACACTGGCATACATACTTAAATGCTGAATTCTGATTGGCTGAGAAGCAATTCCCACAGACCTATCAAAGCCGGGTCTTCAATATTATACCAGTAACTCGTCAACGCCATGGCTGCCTAATGTTGAAACAGGTCTCAGATTCTTACGTTCAGAGACACAGAGAAAGAGAGAGAGAGAAAGAGAGAGTGTGTGCGTGTGTCTTGGGGGGGGGTACTATATGAAAGGTACATTGACTATTACTTAGAGCCAAATATGTAAATTAACACAAATATGTGTAATTCTTATATAAGGTTATTGTCCACCCCTGAAAGGATTACTACAAATCACGAGAACAAAATTACACCCTCAGGGGCAACCAGGAAAACACAATAAATTTGGTCATACCCACATTCTTAAATAGGACCAGCTATATGAAGTCAGCTACCAACAGGAAAAATACTGAAACCCTTCTTCAAACTTTCAAAAAATATTAGACATTTAAAATGAAGTGCAACTGCTAGCTAATTTCGCAACTTGTAACAGCAGACAAATTGCTTTGGAGCCTTTAAATCTTCACATACTGAATCTGCTACTTTACAACTTGCTTTATAATATGCATTACTTATTCATTGTGTTATTTCTTTATTTAGTATATAACCAACCTCTATTATTGTAAACAGATGCTCTCTATACCAAATTGTTACTGTAAACTGATTTTTATAGTGGAGTTGTACTTAGCTAAAAAAAGGTCAGCAGACTAATTCACCTACCAGGTTATCAAACTAAAATAAATAAAATTAAATAAATCTCCCTCAAGTTCATTCAGAATTTATGTATCATCAAATTACTTTCTACTGGTCTAACCTGTATTGGGAGTAAAACAGAAGCAAGTAGCAAGCTAAGATTTTTGACACCTTTAAGTGAAAAATGTTCCAAGTGATTTAAGTGAAAAATGTTCCAAGTGACTTTCTAGCCTAGCAATCCTAATGTCCCTTAGGTGTACAATGACATTATATGTACACAAGCCTCTTCTGTAAGAAATACCAGGAGAATTAAAAATTAACTTAGATAAAAACATACCGTAATAAAAACAGGCCATGCCTTTTTAACCAAAATAAAAATGTCAGAAAGAAAATTTACTCTAAAAATAAATATGTTTGTCCTTATCCAGTCCAACTAAATTATTATTTATTTATTTTACATTTGCTGACCGGGCTAGTCTACCTGGATATATGTCCATTTTCGGTAGAGGCCCAGGGAGAAAAGCTCCACAGCAGCTGGATACAACTAATATACATGAGTAACTATAGACATAAGGGGATACTTAATCAACAATTGGTTATACATGGTAGCAAAAAAAAAAAAAAAACCTACGAGTTAGGCTTATTTACATTACATAACAAAAGAAACAGCAATGAGGGAAGGACATATAATTAGGTACATAGAATAATAGGTACATGACAAAAATAGACACTTTTGACAACAGAGTTTAAAGCAGAAAACTTAGTAAATAAGAAAGGTTAGTTGTGACAAAGTTTCAGCCGGGATTAGTGCATGGACACAGCCATTGTGAATTAAGGAAGGTTTTTAGATACTTTTTGAAAAGAGGAGTAGATGAAAGGGATACAAGATTACTTGGAAGTTTATTTCAAAGGATTCCAATGGTGTTAGTAAACAGAGAATCACCTGATTTGTTACTGGATTTTAGGGTTGCAGCTAGTAATTTATTGGCTGAGCGTAGGGTACTTAGATTTTTATAGGGGTTGATCAAGTTACAGAGAATGGGAGTACTTGTAGGATGATGCAAGATTTTGTGGGTAATGGTTAGTTGTTGAAAAAGAAGCTGGTTTTGCAGTTCCAACCATCCTAGTTTACATATATTTTGACAATGGTGAGTACGGAATGAAGACCCAGTGGCAAATCTGGCAATGTTATTGTAAGAAGTGGCCAGCTTATTTTGATTATTTTTAGATAGATTTGTAAAAAAATGGGGAGGCATAGAGAAGTGCGGAAATTAGGTGAGCTTGGGCAATAGTAGTCCTGGCTGTAGGTGTTAAGAATGGTTTTAGCCTATAGAGGAATCCCAGATTTCTATTTACTGATTTGATGGTTGAGTTTATGTGAGAGTCAAAGTTGAGGTTATGGTCAATTGTTACGTCTAAGAGTTTAGTAGTGGAGTCTGGTACAATTACAGTGCCATTATTTGATGCAATTGTGAGGGAGACTTCTGGGTAGGGGGTAAACATTAGAAGTTTCTTTTTTTGGGGGTTAAGGAGGAGACCGCATTTAGAGAACCAGTTTTCAACTAAGGTAAATATTTTTTGGGTGCTAGACTGAAGTTCAGCAGAAGATGCTGCGGTGCAGATTAGGGTCGAGTCGTCGGCATATTGAATACAGGTGGTTTGAGGTAGGGATGTTTTCAGGTCATTGATAAAAACAGAAAAAAAGAGGAGGGGCCCCAAAATAGAGCCTTGTGGGACTCCCAGCGAGATATGGAGTAGAGTGGATAGGTTGTTGTCCCAGAGGACTGCCTGTTGTCTATTTCTAAGATAGGTTCATAGATTAGTACTAAGCTAACTGCCCTTGCGAGCCATTTTAAGCTTAGCCAATTATCCCTTGAGAGACTCGAACCCTGAACCTTGTACTTGCAAGACAAACACCTTAACCATTAGGCCACCCTCCCAACTGCCAAGTGTCAATTGAAAGTAAAGTATATCTATCATTAAGTGATGATTCACCATGTCAAAGGCTTTGGAGAGGTCTAGAAAGAGGGCAGAAGTGAGTAAGTTGTTGTTTTGATTTTTATTAATCGAGTCAGAAAAGGATAGGAGTGCAGTAGTAGTACTATGAAAAGGCCTAAAACCATGCTGGCAGTTTGCTAAAAGATTATTTTGGAAGAGATGATCGAGAAGTTGCTGGTGAATGCATCTCTCCATGATTTTACCTAAAGGAGAAAGTAGAGCTATGGGACAGAAATTAGAGAGTTCAGTTGAGCTTCCTCCCTTATGTAGAGTTATAATATATGAGACCGTCCAGAGAGATGGTATAGTGCATTCTGTGATGATCCTATTAATTAAGATAGAGATAGGGTAAGCAAGTACTCCAGCTGCCATTTGCAGATATTCAGCTGGAAGGAGGTCCGCTGAGGGGGTACATAGTTTTAGTTTTTGAAGCTGGGTATGGATGAGAGAGGTTGGAACAGGCTGTAATTGGAGGTGAGGAGGTAACATGGTTTGTGAGAGTGTGTTGGAGATGCTGGCTGGTGATAAGGTACTTGCTAATGATTGGACTGAGCCCACAAAGACTTTATTGAAGGAACTGGCAATTTGGCAAGGAGAAGTTTGAGTCAAATTAGCTGGGGTTGGAGTTTTGGACTGCCCTGGGTGGAGTAGGCTATTTATACCTGACCAAACTTTCTGAGGATTTTTATGTTGGGCGTGCTGGAGCTTATGATAGTGGCCCTTTTTATCTTGGACTATTGATTTTTTTGTAGCATTTCTCAACTGTCGAAATATTTCATGATCAGTTGGGTTTTTAGTATTTCTCCATTTAGTCCAAATTGGATTTCTTTGAAGGATTTTTTGTCTTGTCTCCTTAGTGAGCCAAGGTGCAGGTTTGCTCTTAGTTCTGTCTGTCAGAGGGGGCATGGTGTTCTAGGATTTGTAAAAATTTATTATTAAAGTAAGAGACTGCTTTGTCAAGTGGTAGGTATTTAAGGGGTGACCAATTGCAAGCTTTAAGTTCGGCTTGAAAGCTAGCTTGGTTGAGGTTTTTTTTTTGTTACAGATAGTTCTATAGATTGTGTGGTTAGGTATGGCTTTTTTTGGTCTGGCAATGAAGATAAGATAATGGTCACTAATATCATCAGGAAGTATACCTGATTTATAGGAAAGGGGATTACTGTTAACTAGAATCCAATCTAAAGTGGTTTGCTTGTTGCTAGGTTTATGGGTTCTGGTAGGGGAGGTAATGGTTTGATTGAAGCCATATAGGTTTATATGAATGTTAGGCTGGCAAGAGTTACAGGAGTTCCAGTCAATGTTAAAGTCTCCAAGGAGTATGGTTTCTTGTGGAAAGGATGTGGAGAGCCAATTAAGGGCAGTTTCAAGAGTGTTAATGTTGTTGCCTGGAGGGATACAGGAGCAGATTATATATAATGATTTATTAGCATTTATCTGTAGTTTAGAGATTAGGATTTCAACATTATTGGGTGAGGGAGGTTGGGTATTTAGTGGTGTAACCTGTAAATGAGATTTATATAATATTGCTACACCACCACCCTTTTTATTTAGGCGATCTGATCTCAGGAAGTTAGAACCTGGTGGGATTATATCATTATCCTTAGTAACTGGTTTGAGCCATGTTTCTGTAAGACATAGGAAGTCAAAAGAAGGTACGTGTAGAAGGGCATGAAGTTGGGTTATTTTATTATTTAGGCTACGAATAGTGAGGTGGCCTATGAGGAGAGAATTGTCAGAGATATTGGAGATGCGAGAAGTGATGGGATGGTCAGAATGAGGATCTGATACTGTATTTGGGCCTGGGTTAGGATGTATACCTCCATGCAGTAATACGAGCTGTAAAGGGCTATGAAGGTGTTTCAAGAATTTATAGAGGAGAGGGATCTGTTTTCTAGCGTGTGGATACATAATATGGGTTAATCTGTGGAATTTAGGAAGAAGGTAGGATGATGAGGATGTTATGTTCAAGTGGGTTTGTATGGCTAGAGGAGAGATTGAAACTGAAAATTAGAGAGGCTATGATGTTCAGAGCAAGTAAGGTAATGTGATAAAAATAGGGGGGTAAGAATAGTGAGAAACAGAAGGCCATTATTGAAGGTAGGCCTGTGTATAGTAGGCATGGCTGGGAGGAATAGGATATATGAGATAGAGGTAAGAGCAAGGTTAAAGGGTAGAGCTGTTAAAGGTAAAAACATGTGAATGGGATAGGTAAGTTAATGAGATAGTGAAAGGGGGGGTAGTTAGAGAGAAAAATAAGGTAGATGAAGGTAGCAGGGGATAGGATGGGTAAGTTAACAAGGAAGTGAAAGGTAATTGGTTAATAGAAGATTGGGGTGTGGTCTGAGTAGTATAAGGTTAAGTGCACTGGGGGTGGGTGGAAATTGGGTGTAGGGGAGCGAAGCGAGCTCACAGGGCGAACAAAGCAGGTTAGAGCAAGTGAGAAATAGCTCACAGAAACAATCAGTGAAATAGCAGAATACAGCTAACTTCTTGGAAGTAAGAGGTAAGAGGGGAGTGCTGGTACATTTATAAAATAGCTATGGCTAAGGACTACAGCAGAAAAAAAAGAGGAAAGGAGAAGGGACTAGACAAAGTAAGATAAATGGCAGGACAGAAGAGTATAACAGAGTAGTTTAGTGTTGAACTAAAACAGGCAGGGGCGGCTCGTGGCATCGGACTGCCGGACTGCAGCCCCCTCAGCAAGCAGCAAGAAAAAGTATTTTTTAGTTTAATTTTTTTTTTTTACTGTCTGACTTGACTTGCTCGCGTCTTTCATGTTTCTCTGTTGCAGACTGACTCGGCGAGTACGCGCATGCGCACTTTGACCAGTTCGGGTTGCGGAGTTTTTTTTTTTTTCTCTTTCTGCTGCAGTCTGGAGAGGCAATTAAGGCATCAGTGTGATGCCCAGCAGTCTATGCGGTTTGGAACCGCATAGAATTGGAAGGGGTTCGGACTGCCATGTCCACAGGCACGTACAGGACGTGCTTGGGCTAAATGGCTGCTGATTGGTTGTCGCTCTCTTCCCAGGCTTTATGTGCTGGGAAAAGAGCGAGAATCAAACAGTTGCAGCCAATTTCGGTTGTGGACTGATTCGTGAGTCAATCACAGACACAAGTGAAGGATTTATTATCATTTGCCATTGGATTGCTATTTTTTTTTTTGGCTGCCTATATTTTGTCAGCTAATAGCTGTGCTGAGCTGAAGAAGAACTGAAGAAGTAGAAGAGGATAGAAGAACTAGAGAGTTTTCTTCTTGGTGGTATGTGTAGTATTTTTTATGCTGATCTATCAATGTCAGACACCCAACAGAATAAAATCTCTTTTATTACATGTTGAACTGCATCTGTTAATGAGGATGGGCTGTCTAACAGAAAACATTTTGCTTAACCGTTGACAAGCTTTTGTGGATATATCATATTTTTTTATTTATTTATCTACTAATTTGTTTGTTTATTTCTGCCCTTACTGGGCAAAACCCATTTACAGGTGGGGGTACAGAAATAAAAACATTATGTACATTAGACATTTAATCATGTACCAGAAAAATATTTTAATTGTACAGAAAAATTCCATGTACATATACACACAGTTTTGATTTAAAATGTATGAACTGCATTATTTTAAATGAAACATTTTCCACTAGTATGAGTCCATTGTTTAGCTGTTAGAATAACAGGCATATAAATGTTATCACAGTGCTGTCTTATTGAGAGCAATACTATGGACTCTCATTTGTCTCCATTTTTTGCACAGTATATCTCAAAGATCTCAGTTGCCTGAATGCTGTAGAATGACAATAGGGACTATTTGAAAAGAATGATAAAGTGACCGTGCTGTGATAAATAGTGTTAGAAATTGTGCAGTGTGTCCTGATGGGGATTAAGTATGCATAAATAATGGGTTTGGAATATGAATGATCCAAATTGGATACTCAGCATTCCACAGCAAGGTGTCAATATACCAGTCAATAGAAAAAAGCAGGTCTAACACAAGATGTGATATATGTGTTTGTATATGTGGGTCCGAGTGTTTTTTATGGGGGGTGAATGTGTATGTGGGTGAATTTGACTGTCTCTCGATCAGCGTGTGTGTGTGTGTGTGTGTGTGTGTGTGTGTGTGTCTAATGCCCCAGTTACTATATACTGGTGGCTAGAGAGAGCAAATGGTGGTGGGTAGAGATACTCAGGCTTGAACCCTGTACCTTGTATGCAGGTGTTAAGGACCTGAATTTCCTACCCACCACCATTTGTAAAAAAAAATTGCAGATTTTTGCCTCATATGTGATCTGATCTGTTCCTCATAATATCTGTGGTTTCTAAATATTGCAATGTTTGATATTTGATGGAGCAGTGGTAGCATTGTTGCCACACAGCAGTAGGGTTCTCAGGTTTGATTCTTGACTGGCGTGCCTTCTGTGTGGGGTCTGCATCTTCTCCCCCTGTGTTTGTGTGGGTTTGCTTTTGTGTCCTCCCATGTTACAAAGACATGTCTGCATTATTTCTTCCTGGGCCTCTGCTGAAAATTGTTTTTTTGTTCCAAGTCAGATTGTCCTGATTAACAAATGTTAAATAAAATTGACAGGCATTTGAATTTCAGACTTCAGGTTTCTGAATGTTTTATTCTTTGCATATTTGATGGTGCAGTGGTAGCATTGTTGCTCGCAGCTATAGGTTTTCTGGTTTGTTTCTTGGCTGGGGTTCCTTCTGTGTGGAGTCTGCATCTTATCCCTGTGTTTGTGTGAATTTGCTCTGATGTCCTGCCATTTTACAAAGACATGTGTCTGCAAGTATTTCTCCCTGGACCTCTGCTGAAAATAGTTTTTGTTCAGTCAGAAGTAAAATTGACATTGAATTTCAGACTTCATATTCTTCAGAAAATGTATAGTAACACAACCTTTTACACAACTTTTTATTCTAGCAATTTTCTAAGATGAATATTTGAAATTTGTCCTTATTTTTGGGACTGTATTACCCCAATATTGGCTTTGTCCAGTTTTTGTGCTAAGATTGACAGCTATGGCAAGAACTGAATATGTTTGAGGGCTGTATTCCGTCATTACTGGGTTTGTCCGAGTGTTTTGTGCTAAGAGGTGGACTGCTATGGTGAGAACTGAATTCATTAAATGATAGCCATTTAAGTTTCAGTCTTCCTCTCTTTCACAAAGCAGCCGATTTGGCGTAGTGGTATGTTGCTCTGACTGTTTTGCACAGGGACCTTGGCAGTAAAATGTATGGTGGTAACGCAGCATTTTATTCTAGCAACTTTCCAAGATTATACAAGCAATGTTTAATGTGTCCCTGGTTTTTGGCCTTTTGAACCCCCCCCCCCCCAATAAACTTGGCTTTTTCCAGATTTCTTGTGCTGCGAAGTTGAGATGCAGTTGAGTATTGAGTAGATTTTCCAAGGAGCTGAGATCTGCAGGGGAAGAGACATTTAGTGCTGCTTGTGCCAAGTCAACTTACATTGTTAATAACACAACAGGTTGTGTACTTGCTTTTAATGCAGAAGGTTGTTGGTTCTACTCCCACAAGGGGTGAATGCTGCCATACTGAAAAAGTCCAGAAACTAATTATGCGCCTGTTATCGGTTTGCCATCCATTTCCTATTGAAATATTACTAGCTTATCATTTTTAATGTAATATACGCAATTTATTCCTCAGGGGCATCAGACACTTAATTTTTCGATGAAACCATGAAATACAAAAGGTGTTTGCTAGCAGCAACCTCTTCATTAGTTACAGATTTATTTAATGTGGAATTATTTAGATGACTTTTTTACTTCAGAGATTGTGCATATTTACTGATAATGGTGGACTGTAGAAGTTTGAGTAGACTTATGATGGAAATGCTCTGAAATGGGCAGTTTTGTCATTATTGGTGCATGTGTTTTGTTTCATTGTTTACTGGAAAAATGTTCAAAACAATAGGAAGGTGTATCAAAGAGCACATGTATGTTTCATATGCAAGAGGCCTATGATTTGAAAACAGCCCAGAATTAATCTGCATCTGCCACTGGTAAAATGTATTTTCTTTGAATGTGGGTTTCAATGCTGTTTCAATGAATGGGAGTTTCAAGGGCAGAGAAGTTTTAATGCTAAGTTTGTTTAGCAGATGTCTTAGTGTTTGTGCTGTAAAATGCGAAATAAAACTTTCAAATGAAGTCCAAATCATCATAGAAGTAAATCAGTATGCACATTAGTGTTTATGGTAAATGGAGTGAAATAGCCAAGTAATGGATCATTGGAATGGCTGCAGGGGGAGGCTCCATGATTTTGTGAGGGTGAAGGGCGGCAAACTTAAAGAGAGCCCCAGCTGAACTATACCTCCCAACTGTCCAGATTTTCAAAGAATGAATAGATTTTTGCTTCTTATTTTTGGTCTGTTCCTCATAAAATTTGTGGTTTTCTGGCAAAATCATTTAGGAATTAAGTCACTAAATAATACACTGAGTTTCAGACTTCATAACCTTCAGAAAAAACGCATGCTAGTCAGACATGTTCTATCAACTGTCTCAGTTTATACAAGAGCAATTTTTAGTACAGTTTATATGTTCCCCCAATATATTTGGCCTTGTCCAGATTTATTGCATTAACAGGTTGAGAGGTACATCATGCAGATAAATTGCTTTATAGAATTAGGCATAGCCAAACCTCTCAACTGTCCCTGATTTTGGCTCAAAATGTTGCTCTTCCCCTAATAATCCCTCTGCAAAATAGTAATTTTGGAAGAAAACATGGAGGGTTTACAATTAAGAAATAGCTGTAATAATCAGTTATAGATTACTTTTATTTCAGAAATGCATGTAGATTATTTTATTTTGTCAGCTACTCTAAGTTAACAGTACTAATATTAAAGTGTCCCTTCTTTGACAGGTTCCCAGCTGTATTGTGTGGCTATTTTATATTTTTACATCACATTTTTGGTTCATTTTTCATAAAATTGCGTGTTTTTTTTTGGCAAATTAGTGACAAATCATTAAAGACTGAAGTTAGAAAATAATGACAGACATTTGAGTTTCAGATTTCATAACATTCAGAAAATTCATACTAATGCAAGACCTATTATCTTTCTAAGTTTATAAGAGCAATATTTAAAAAAAAATGTCCTTATTTTTGGGCCTTTGTCTCACTTCTTTGTATGGCTTTGACCAGATTTCTTGCTCTGAGGTTGAGAGTTATGACAAATGTGTCAGGGCCATCACAGTCAGCCAGAGACATTTCAAATTGTGACATACTTGTTTCACCCCACTCCCCCATGTAGTGACTCTGGATGTGTCGAAGCAAGGCAAGGAGTAGTTATGCAGTGTAAATGTGCAGAGTATTACCCCCCCATCCAAGGTAGACACAAGTACTAGAGTGGCTTTTCATCTGTCCTTGATTTTTGCAGAGTGGTCTGGTTTCTGTCATATTTTTTTGTACTGTGATTTATGCTTATTACTCAAAGTGCCTGTTGCTCTGTGTTTAAGTAGCAATACTTTAAAGACCATCAGGTAAGCTTGGCTGAGATCGTAAGATGCAAGTAAGCTTTAATAAGCATACTGTTAAAGAATTGCCAACATTGAAAGCCTTTCTGTTGTTGCCATGTAGAGAATACTTAACTAGATAATGTATAAGGCTCGGGTATTGAAATGCATATGATAGTATTTGTAATAAAGGACAGGATTACATTATAAGAAGCTCATTACACTTGGAGACTTCCAGTCATCTCTGCAGGCTTTACCCGTAAACTAAACAGAATGCCAATCGTGGTCGATAACTTGTACAGTAATCCTTTTAAGCAATGTATCTTGAGCTTATTTCTTGTTTGCTTTTAATTTTTTACTTTGATCATGTTGTCCCCATGAAACAAGTAGATAGTTGTCAGGCAGCAGGTCTTTTTTTTGGATAAGAAACATTTTTACAAGTGGGGGCATCAGACATTTCTACTTTCGGCATGTTACTTGGTACTTTAATAAAGCTGAATATAAACTATAATTAGAACTGCAGTGCAAAAAGTGGTTTGAGTTGATTGCTTGTTTTTCTTTTACTTGATTTTGACTGGCATTCCATTAATATATTTAAAAAGTAATTTATTTTTTCATGCCTCACAACCTTTTTGTTTCCATCTAGATATTAATTAAGCTGTCATGCAGCCAATGCATTGAAATATTTTTATTCTTCTGCACTTCATTTTGTCTTGATTGGACTCTCATAATGAGAGTTTGGCACCCATGGCAGTGTATTTAGTTAGTTTTTGTGGTTTTGAGCATAGCTCCTCCCCTTTCTAAGTTGGCCACACCCCTTCCCATTGATCCCACCCATTCAGCTGTCTCCTGCAGCCCCCCTTTGATTTGAAGTCACCAGCCGCCACTGAAAACAGGTAGAGGTAAGGATTATTTAGAAGCTAATAGGAGCCTTGGGAATTATTACCTTTGGATATGTATCACAGATGTCAAGAGATTTTCATCTGAAGCCCTATGATACACTTTTTAAAAAAGTACAGTTTTGTACCTACCATAAATGTAGATGTTCGAGTGTTCACACTGCTGCAGTCATCACACTTGGGTTATCCTGCCGTCAGGCGGTCCCGCAGTCGGACAGAGTTCCAAAGTCTTGGTCCGGCGTCGGTTGCTGTCGCTTCTTCCCTGACGTCAGTGCGCCAGGGGTATACAAGAGGCATCCAACACCATTTTCTTGCCCCAGATGTCACATGCCCCCAAGTAGGTGGGCAATACATACTGCCAATAAAACATGTAAAGAAAATACAAAGAATACCTTCAGTTACAAGCAAATACACCACAAAGGTTGTATCAGATAGAAAGGTATAGAAAAGTTCAGCTAGGTCAGAGGGGATGGAGGGAGGGTAACCTGGACTGCAGCAGTGTGAACACTCGAACATCTACATTTATGACCGGTACAAAACTGTACTATGTTCATCGTGTTACACTGCTCCAGTCATCACACTTGGGTTGAATCCCAAAGCTAAGGATGGGTTATGGGGTTAAACAGGGTTTGGAGAAGCTAGTAGGCCCTGCAGAACTGCAGTGGCAAAGCCAGCTCTAGTTTTAGAGTATAGAGATAAGTGGTAGTGTTTGGTGAAGGTGTGCACTGAACTCCAAGTTGCAGCCTCCAAAATATCCTTGGTTGGTACCCCCCTGAGAAAGGCTGTTGATGTAGCTGTAGCCCTGGTGGAATGGGACCTAATGCTAGCAGGTACCGGTTTCCCATGATGTGTGTAGCAGAAACGGATACAATTTCCTATCCATTTTGAAATGATCTGTTTTGAGATAGTTTTTCCTTGTGATCCTGCAGCACAGGATACAAAGAGCTGGTCAGATTTTCTGAAAGCCTTAGTTTTATCCAAGTAGTAACGTAATTGCCTGTGAATGTCCAAAGAGTGCAGGAGCCTTTCTCCTTTGTTCTGGGGGTTTGGGAAAAAGGTGGGCAAATGAATGGTTTGGTTTAGGGCCACACTATATACCACCTTTGGCATAAAGGAAGGGTTAGTTCATAGAGCGACTCTGTCTTGATAAAAAATGAGGAAGGCTCCACTGCCATTAGGGCCTGTAGCTCTGAGACTCTTTGAGCTGAAGTTATTGCTAGCATCAGGGCAGTTTTCCATGATAGAAACTGTAAATCAGCTGTAAAAGCTGGTTCAAAGGGCGGCAGTGTAAGCTTTTCCAGAACAAAGTTGAGATCCCAAGTTGGTGTTGGAGCTCTCCTGGGCGGTCTTATGTTCTTAGCCCCTCTGAGGTACTGTCTTAGCAGTGGATGTGAAAATAAAGGAGGATCCGTGTTGTAGTGAGCTGAAATCGCTGAGGAGTGGATCTTAATAGATGAAAAAGAAAGTCCTTTGTACAACATCTCAGTTAAATATTGTAGAATCTGAGGAATGTTTGGAGCAGGGGTATTTTGGCCTTTAGCCTGGTTCCAGGTGCAAAATCTTTTCCATTTGTCTGAATAGGCTTTTCTGGTGCTGGGCCTCCTGGCCTCCCGAATGACTTCCATAACAGCTTTAGAGAGAAGTGTTGGCTGCTGGTTTAGGTAATTTGCCATGCAGCCAGATTTAAAGTCTTGAGCTGGCTGTGTAGAATCTGATCGTTTTGCTGAGTGAGCAGGTGAGGAATTAGAGGTAAAATCCATGGTGGGCCATGTTCCTTAATATTGGATACCAGTGCTGGCGTGGCCAGTCTGGAGCAAGGAGTATCATTGTGGCCTCTCTAATCTGACTTTCAGCAGCACCTTTGCTAGAAGAGGCAGTGGAGGAAAGGCATACACTGTTAATGTTTTCCAACTGAATGAGAGGGCATCCACTTTCCAAGCTAGTGGGTGGAATGTCCTTGTGCAAAATTTTCGAAGTTGGTAGTTTTGAGGGTTGGCAAACAGATCTATGTCTGGGCATCCCCATTTTTGAGTTATCAATGCAAATACTTGTGGATCTAGTTTCCACTCGTGGGGATCCATGATGTTTCTGCTTAGGTAGTCTGCCAATGTGTTTTTCTTTCCTGGCAGGAATTGTGCTTGTAGTTTAACTTGGTAGGTCAGTGCTGTGTTCCACAAGGTCATTGCTTGCCTGCATAGGGGGTAGGAGTGTGTGCCCCCTTGCTTATGTACCACATTACTGTGGTATTGTCAGTCTTTATTAGGAGTTGTCCAGGATGTAGGAGGTCCTTGAAAGCGGTTAGGGCATTCTGCACAGCTAGCATTTCTTTTTGATTGATATGCAGATGCCTTTGATCTGTACACCATTTGCCCTGAATGCACTGCCCTGCCATGTGTGCTCCCCAGGCATAGTCCGATGCATCTGTTGTAATAGTTTGCCTGGCTGTGGGTAAGGTAAAAGACTGACCCTTGTTGAGGTGACATGCCTGTGCCCACCATAGAAACTCGTGTTGAAGGCAGGGAATGAGCAGTATCATTGCTTCCAAGCTGTGGCTGTGCTGAGTCCATACGCTTTTCAGGTACCACTGTAATTTCCTCATATGCAGTTTTGCAAATGGTATTAGTAGTATGCAAGATGCCATGAATTCCAAGGCCTGCAGAATTTTCCTTGCAGGGAGTTGGGTCATTGTTGCCATCATTTTGAAGTATTGAGTCAGCTGTTCTTGCTTGTCTGGCATGAGATAAGCCATCTGAGCCGTTGTATTTAAGCTGGCACCCAGGAATATTATGTTTTGTGAGGGCACTAATTTTGATTTTTTTTTCATTTACTGTGTACCCTAGGCAACTTAAAAGGTGTTTGACAAATGCCAGATGCTTTAAAAGAATGTCCTTGCTTTCTGCTTGAATAAGGCAGTCACCCAGGTATGGATATATTTGAATTCCTCTGTCTGCAGTATGCAATTACTGGTGCCAGGCATTTTGTGAAGACCCTGGGCGCAGTACATAAGCCAAAGGGCAGTGCAGAGAATTGGTAATAGGTTGAACCTGCAGTAAATCGGAGGTATCTTCTGCAATTTTGTCTGATAGGGACATGCAGGTATGCCTCCTTGAGGTCCAACGTTACTAGCCAAGCCTTCTTGCCCAGCATGGGAAGAAGCTGCTGTAGTGTTAGCATCTTGAATTTGGGTACTTGCAGATAAGTGTTTAGAATTGAAAGGTCCACAATGGGTCTCCAGGCTTTGTCCTTTCTGGGGACTAGAAAGAGTCTCGAGTAAAATCCTTGTCCTTGCTCCTGTGTAGGTACCTGTTGAATGGCTCTCATGTCCATGAGAGCTGTAATTTGTTTTTGAGCCACTGCCCATTGATTTAGTGGCAGGTTTGGCATTCATTTTATTCTTGGTAAGGTGTGAAAGTGGAATCTGTATCCTTGTGAAACAATATTTAGGACCCATTTGTCTTTTGTGATGATGTGCCAGTTGTCTGCAAAAAGTGCTAACTTTCCTCCCAAGGGAGCTGCCAAGAGAGATTTGCTTGGCAGTCTGAGGGTTAAGTCATTGTGTTTGTCTTCTGATAGCTTGGGGCCTGTCTTCTCCTCCTTTCTGGGTTGCGGCACCCCATTGGCGAGGCTCGTAAGGGCCTTTTGACTGACCTCTGCCCCTTGGGCGCCTGTATTTGCCCCTGTGGTCTGTCAGAAGCTGGAAAGGACCAGTTTTTGGTTGGCCAATTTCTGCTGAAGCGAGGGGGCTGAACCTGTAAAAAAAAATCCTTGACTGTCTGCATAGATTTTGCCTTATCCTTCATTTTCTTTAAAACCTCTTCTGCTTTTACACCAAATAAAACATCCTGCTGTAAAGGTGCATCCAATAACTTTGCTTTAACATGATCAGGTAGGGTTTGCTCTTTTAACTAAGCATGTCTACGTATGACAGACCCAGTCACTGCTGCTCTACAGAAAGCTTCCAATGAATCAAATCCACATTGTAAAGTATGTTTTCCCACTTGTTCAGCTGCATGCAACAAATTTTGCATTTCCTTGAAATCAGGCTGCTCTGAATGTGTGATCAATTTTTGTTTTAATTGAGACATCAGGAATTGCTGATATTTCAGCATGTGAAACTGGCAATTTAAGGCCCTCATAGCTAGAGTAGCTGAGGTATATACTTTCTTTCCCCATCTGTCTAGTGTTCTGGAATCCCTTTCAGAGGGTGCAGGATTTTTAGCAATACAGGCCTTAACCCCTTTGGGACCCTGGGAAATGGTTTCTGGATCAGCAACAGGGCTTTTATACAGGAATTTGTGTGAGTCAGGGACTCTGTAGTATCTGTCTGGTTTGGCTGGAGCAGGAGGTAGAGAGCCTGGGTTAAGGCTAGATTCTAAGTAAACATCATCCACAATGTCTAACACGGGAGGTATAGCAAGTGGTCTGTGCTGGGGTAGTAAAAGGAACTCTAGGAGCCTTTTGTTAGAATCAGAGTAATCCTGGCCTTCCCAGTGGAAATGTTCCCTCATGGTATGTAAAGTTTCCCCAAAGGAGTAGTCTTCTGGGGGAGATGCTAAGGGAATAGATTCTTCAGCATCAGAGTCTTCATAAGGGGGAAAAGAGTATTCCTGTTCCTCAGAAGAACCTGAGGAAATTGAAACCTGGTCAGAGGAAGCATAATCCTCCTCTTGTCTTGGCCTTTCATCAGGAGGGGGATGGGAACCCCTGATTAGGGTAATTAAATCTTCAGCCATCTTAAGCATCTGTTTCTTAGGCATGGGGCCTTGTACTGGAGACTGCTGTACAGTCTTTTTTGTTTTTAAAGGAGTTTTCAGCTTAGCATAAGATTTGATGGTGAGTGTAGTCAGTCTGAAGACACCTTCTGCAACTGAAGGCATTTCAACTGCACCGGAATCTCCTTCTGCTCTGGAGTCGGAAGGGCCTAAAGAAGGCGGCTGCGGCGGCCTAGTAAACTCCGCTTGGGAATCAGAAGCCACCTGAGGTTCTAAATCAGCGGTCGTCAGGGGCTGCGTAGGCGTCTCACTGAAAACTGGCGACAGGCCCAGCAGAGGCCTCGGAGTCTGGTTTGGGTCTAGGCTGCCTGTCCTTATCCTTGCGATTTTTATGCATGCTGGTCGTCGGTTGCGCCGACGGCATGGTATAATTAAATTTCCTACCAAAGTAATGTCGGGCGAAATCAAACTGATGTTTAATAGTTCGTTTATTAAACCTAGTACAAAACCGACAACCTGTGACATTGTGGTCTGGGCCTAGGCAAGGAATACAATAAGAATGAAAGTCCTTATGAGGTATTTGCTTCCCACAAGAAATGCAATTGTTAACTTTTTCTGACATCGGACTGAGGCAAGAAAAGGTTCCCCAACGGGGTACTTAGTTTATTGAAGACTTCGGTCTGAAATTCGATTTGAAAATCTCAGGAGCCGGCTGACCGGCACTTGCGAACTGCTTCTGCTTCTGGCACCGCACGGCAAGAAAGACTGAAGAAAATGTGGTCTGATGCCTCTTGTATACCCCTGGCGCACTGACGTCAGGGAAGAAGCGACAGCAACCGACACCGGACCAAGACTTTGGAACTCTGGCCGACTGCGGGACCGCCTGACGACCCAAGTGTAATGACTGCAGCAGTGTAACACGAACATCAAGAGGGACTATAATTACACTAACTGAACATATACTACTATTATTCTGAATTTCACAAAAAAAAAATGCCTTCTGCTACATGCCTAGACCCTAGTCCTAAGCATTTCGGCAGTGGCAAAGAAAAAATAAGATGAGAAGGTTGATGACTTTTTGCCTGAAAAATAATCTAATGTACTAACAGGTTTACAAATTCAGAACACACTTTACCTTTAAAAGCTCCAGCAACAGTACAATATCAAGCAAGTTTAGTTTTTTGCATCTTTCTGTTTTTTCACAGTACAATTTCAACTTGGACTAGTACCGACCTAAGCCAAAGAAGAATAGACAGCACCTGCAGTCCATGATGTAAATTCCTTTCTCCCTCAAGTTCCATTTCTAATTCTTGTGGTACTCAAATATAGAAATATTTTTAACTTTCTGATTCAGTTTTCAACTTTTGAATCTGAGTCTCTAGGTCGTCCCTACTGTGCTTCCTACTTATTACATTAAAATTTATTTAAATAAAACAGGAATCTTCACTTAGTCTTGTACTGGGCTAAAATAAGACTAAATCTGATACAGAATCGAAAACAAGTGTTAATGGCCCTTTTGATATTCATTCTGTGAACGTTAAGAGCAACTGTAAACATCTATTTGTCAATGATATGGTTAAATGAAGCTGAAAATGTTTTCAGTTTCTTTTGAATACAAATAAGGAAAATTATAATCCAACACTGAATGGGAAACAATGAACCCAAGAATAACCATTACTTTATTAAAGCAACAGATAAAGTTGCCTTAATTCAATATGCAAGCAACATTTGCAAGATTCCAGAATCTATGAAAAGTGAACTTGAGCATGTATAATGTTCTTTGCATTCTAAAAAATATTTCAGAAACCTACAAGTAAGTGTATTAGATTATTATTTTGATGCAAACAGCTATCACCCACTCTTTTCCAACTTATTTTTTCTTTGAGCAATGCTGAAATGCTTAGGGCTAGCAAGGCATGTCGAATAAGGCAAGATTTTTTTGTCTAAATTCAATAATGTGGTTTCTTACTTCCATTCACTAAATAGTATGAAGTTTGAAGTGTGTGGATAGTATTTCTGAACAGTTTGTGTACCTATTAAAATATTTTTGTATCTTATTTTATAATGGTGAAGTTAGAGAGATCTTGTGATAGGCTTAAAGGACACCTGAGGCATATCAAGACTGATAGGATAGAAAGTCTCTGTCAAGAACGTTTTTCACTAACATAAAAAACATAGCTTGCTCCTTGCTTCTGTTCTGCTGCAAATATAGTTAAAGTCATCTGATTAACAATAAGCAAATGTATAAAAAGAAGTTATGTACTCACCATAATGTTCCATGTCTGTTTGTCCAGTATCTCGCCTTCATTTTGCTGGTTGGTTTCGGAAACAAGCATCAGTTCCAACTCTGCCTTATACTAAAGCTTGAGAGCTCTTTGCTGGCTCGAGACTGCACTCTACCCCATGAAGCCTAGCGGCAGGTACCCAAAATATATATAGCACTCTCTCCGCTTATCTGCTATCACCTTGGACTTCCCTGGAATATGCATCGCAATGAAAAAGCGTTGCTCAGATTTTCTTAGAGATTTTGTACTGTAAGTAGAATCTTAGTTGCCTGTGTACCTCCAATGAATGCAGAATCTGCTCACCCTTGTTCTGTGGATTTGGGAAAGGATGGCAGATGAATGGTCTGATTAAGAGCTACACTAGATACCACTTTAGGCATAAAGGATGGATTGGTCCCGAGAGCCACCCTGTCCGGGTAAAAGATAATAAAAGGCTCCACTGCCATGAGAGCCTGTAGTTCTGAAATCCTTCTAGCTGAAGTGCCTGCTAAAAGAAAAGCGGTCTTCCAAGAGAGAAATTTTATGTCTGCAGTAGCAGCTGGTTCAAAAGGAGGTAGGGCGAGTTTTTCCAACAAAATTGAGGTTCCATGTAGGAGGTGGTGCTCTCCTGGGAGGTCTTAAATTTTTGGCCCCTCTGAGGTACTGCTTTAGCAGGGGATGAGAAAAGAGGGGAGGGCTCGGTGCTGTAATGAGCTGAAATAGAAGAGGCATGGATTTTTCTGGAATAAAAAGATAGACCCTTGTGAAGCATCTCAGTTAAATATTGCAGAATCTGAGGAATACTGGGCATTGCTGTGCTTATTCCTTGTGCTTGGTTCCAGGCACAGAATCTTTTCCATTCATCAGCATAAGATTTTCTAGTACTAGGCCTTCTAGCCTCCAAAATGACATTCATCACAGGTTTGCTGAGAGATGTAACTGGTGAAATTAGTCGATTAGTCATGCTGCAAGATTCAGAGTTTGGAGCAGAGTGTGCAGAATTTGATAGTTCTGCTGAGACAGTAGATAAGGTGTCTGAGGCAGGTACCACTTAAGAAGGTGCGACATTGTGTAGGAGCAGGTACCAGTGTTGGCGAGGCCAGTCTTCAGCAATCATTTTTGGTTTTTCCTGTCTGACTTTTAGTAAGACCTTGGAGAGCAGAGGCAGAGGGGGAAAGCCATAGACTGATAGTTTTTTTTCCAGCTGAAGGATAGAGCATCCACTTTCCAAGCTTTTTTGTGATGAATGACAAAAAGATCTATGCATGGGCTCCCCCATTTGTGTGTCAACATGCTGAAGATTTGTGGATTCAGTCTCCATTCATGTGGGTCCATAAGATTTCTGCTTAGTTTGTCTGCCAGAGTATTTTGCTTCCTTGGCAGGAAGAGAGCTTGTAGATGTATTTGTAAGTCAAGGCCGTGTTCCACAATGCCATGGCTAGTCTGCAAAGGGGGTAGGAATGGGTACCCCCCTGCTTGTTTATGTACCACATGTCTGTGGTGTTGTCTGGCTTTATCAGTAGTTGTCCGGGATGAAGAGTCCTTGAAGGCTGTCAGAGCATTCTGTACAGCTAGCATCTCTTTCTGGTTAATATGTAGGTGCATTTGATTTGGGCTCCATTGGCCCTGAATGCATCTCCCTGCCAGATGCGCCCCCCAAGCATAATCAGATGTGTCTGTAGTCAGGGTTTGGGTGGCAGGGGGTGGAATGAATGACAGTCCCTTGTTTTGGTGACAGGCCTCTGCCCACCATAGGAACTCTTGCTGAAGGCAAGGAATGATAGGAATCATTGTTTCCAGGCTATGACAATGTTGACTCCATAAGCTTTTTAGGTACCACTGAAGTTTCCTCATATGCAGTCTTGCATATGGAATTATTACAATGCAGGAAGCCATGAACCCCAAGGCCTGCAGAATTTGTCTTGCAGATACCTGGGTTTTTGTGGCCACTTGTTTGAAGTAAGTCATCAATTGAATTTATTTTTCTGGCGTGAGGTAAGTCATCTGGGCAGTTGTATTAAAGCTTGCACCCAGGAATGTAATTTGAGAGGGTACCAGTTGTGATTTCTTTTTGTTTATCGTGTACCCTTGACAAGTTAGAAGCCTTTTTACAAACGCCAGATGCTTTAGAAGAGTGTCCTTGTTTTCTGCCTGAATTAGACAATCGTCCAGGTAAGGATAAATTTGAATGTTTGTCTGCAAAATGCAATTACTGGTGCCAGGCACTTTGTGAAGACCCTGGGCGCAGTAGATAAGCCAAAGGGCAGTGCACAGAACTGGTAATGCAAATAGCCTGCTTTGAAGCGGAGGTATCTTCTGCAAGATTCCCTGATTGGGATATGCAGGTAAGCCTCTTAAGTCTAGAGTTACCAACCAGGCATCCTTGCCTAGCACAGGCAGTAACTGTTGTAGAGTCAAAATCTTGAATTTTGGAATGTCCAGAAATGTATTTAGAATGGATAAGTCCGGAATTGGACACCATGATTTGTCTTTTCTGGGTACCAAGAAAAGTCTTGAATAAAAACCTTGTCCCTTTTCCTTTTCTGGTACTGGTTGAATAGCCCCCATATTCATGAGGGACATAAATTGTTTCTGGACCTCTGCCCACTGATTTGGGGGCAGATCTGGCTATCCATTTGGGATTGGCAACGTGTGGAAATGAAATCTGTATCCCTGGGATACTATATTTAAAACCCACTTGTCCTGGGTAATTAGTTACCAATTTCATGCACAAAGTGCCAGTTTTCCCCCCAAAGGGGCTGTCAAAAGATAAGTTCTTGGTGATTGCAGAGGAAAGTCATTGAGACTGTTTACCGTAGGAAGGTGCCTTGTTACTTCCAGATTTGGAGGTAGAAGGACCCCATTGTTTTGTTCTGCAAGTTCCTTGTGACTGAAACCTGGAGCCTTTGGAGTGTCTGGGTTCGACCTGAGTGGTTCTGGTGGGTACTGGAAAGGACCAATTCTTAGTAGGCCAGTGCCTACTGAACCTGGGTGGCTGCACTTGCAGGAAATCTTTTGCCGTTTGCATAGATTTAGCTTCATCTTCCATCTTTTTCAAAAATTTCTGCCTTATTACCAAATAGACTGTCCTGTTGTAAAGGAGCATCCAACAATTTTGCTTTAACATGATCAGGCAGACTTTGCTCCTTGAGCCAAGCATGCGTTCCTATCACAGATCCAGTTACAGCGGCCCTGCAAGAGGCCTCCAAGGAATCAAAACCACATTTCAAAGTATGCTTTCCAACTTGTTCAGCTGAATGCACTAAATCCTGCAACTCTATTTTTCCACACAGTCAGAAAAATCAACATAATTTTCTAAGTCCATGACATGCTGCTGATATTTAAGCATATGAAATTGACAGTTTAAAGCCCTAATTGCCAAGGTTGCAGATGTGTAAACCTTCTTACCCCATCTATCCAGCACCCTGGAGTCTCTAACAGAAGGGATAGGATTTTTAGCAGTAGAAGCCTCAACTCCCTTGGGACCCTGAGAAATGATTTCTGGGTCAGCAGTAGGTTTTTAAAAAGGAATTTGTGGGAGTCAGGAACCATGTAATATCTGTCTTGCTTACTAGGAGCCGGAGGCAGGGAATCAGGAGCCATGCTGGATTCTGAGAAAACATAATCAACAATGTCTAAAACAGGAGGTATAGCCAAAGGCCAATGCTGAGGAAGAAGGAAATCCCTAAGCCTCTTTTTAGATTCTGAGAAATCCTGACTCTCTAGGTGAAAGTGTTCCCTTAAGGTATGCAAAGTTTCTCCAAAAGAAAAATCCTCAGGAGGAGAAGCAGAAGGGATGGAATCTTCTGCTTCAGAGTCCTCATAAGGTGGAATAGATAATTCCTGATCAGAAGAGGAATCAGAAAAAATAGAAACCTGATCTGATGATTCATAATCAGTGCCTTGCCTATGCCTCTTAGCAGGAGGGGGATAAGAACCCCTGATCAAGGTAATTAAATCCTCAGCCATTTTGAGAATTTGTTTTTTAGGCATAGGGGCCTGTGCATGTGGCCCAAGTGTCATTATTTTGACATAGAAGTTGATTTGGCCTAGGATTTGAAGATGGCGTTTGTTTAATATACAAATCTTTAGGCCTGAAAACACCCTCAGAAGTCGGTGCCTGCTCAGTGGCTCCAGACCCATCTAAGGTAGAGACATCCGCGGGTTCTATACTTAAAGTGTGTCTCTGCATACCGGACACTGAATGGGTCTCAGTAGAGGCCTGCGAATCAAAAGTAGTGGGTATCAGGGGCTGTGAAAGCACCTCATTGAGTACCGGCGACTGGCTTAGGAGAAGCTTCGTCGGCTTTGGACCTCGACGGTCTGTCTTTTTGTTTGCGTGTTTTGTGTATTCCGGTAGTCGGATTGCTAACAGACAACATTTCTAGATAGTTAAATCTTGAGCCAAAATATTTTGATGCAAAAATATACAGACGCTTAATAGTGCGTTGATTAAATTTAGCACAAAACCGACAGCAAGTCACATTGTGGTCAGGGCCTAGGCAAGGAATACAGTACAGATGAAAATCCTTATGAGGTATTTGCTTCCCACAAGTAATACAATTATTAACTGACATCGGTAAGGAGCAAGGAAAAGTTTACCCAACGGGGTACTTAGCTTTAGGTTGAAGACTTCGGTTCTGAAACTCGAAAATGAAAATTTCAGGAGTCGGCCGAACGGCACTTGCAAACTGCTTCTGCTTCGGGCACCACGCGACAAAAAAGACTGATGAAAATAGCGTCGGATGCATGTTTTATACCTCTGACAACCTGACATCATGGAAGAAGGGACAGCAACCGACGCAAGACCCAAGCCTTTGTTAATCAGGCCGACTAAGGGCAACCTGCCAGCAGATTACCCAAATGTAATGACTGCAACAGTGAAACACGAAGAACATCTGCTCATTGCCAAATTGTCTGGGCCTCTCGACATAAGGGGTAGGAACTGGTTCCACCTTGCTTGTTGATGTACCGCACCACTGACATGCTGCCTGATTGAATTTCAATTGTCCCCGAAGGAAGAGTTTTGGAATGCTTGCAACACCATGAGCACCATGAACACTCATCTCCAGGACATCGATGTGGAAATGGTATTCGTGTTCTTTCCAAGTCCCTTGGACAGTCTGTCCCAGATAATGCCCCCCCCCCATATGGGAAGCATCCATGGTCACTGTAGCTACTGGTTGGGGGAGAATAAAAAAGGTCTGCCTATTTTCACCTGTGTAGACTGAATCCACCTACGAAGATCTTTTTTGCATGTGTTCGTTAAAAAAAATTTTGTGAGAAACTCCTGCATGGACCATTGAGTGAAAAGAAGCCATTGTAGTATTCTGTGTAGGCAGGCTAGGGGAACCAAGGCTATCGCTGCTCCCACTGAACCTAGAACCTTGAGTACAAACCTCATGTGAACTTTCTTTTTCCTCAACAGGACTGACATGATGGCGTAATGTTAGGACTCTCTGCAGGCAGTTTTGCTACCATACTTTTTGTATTTAAATCTGCTCCTATAAAAGTAATATGTTGAGAAGGCAACAACGCAGATTTTCGAAACTGACTAATACCCAACTCTGAGCAGAGATGGATTGTAGTGTCCCTCGCCTTGATTAGTACATGATCGGTGGCGGCAGTCAGGAGCCAGTTGTCACAGTATGGAACACCTGGAATCCTAGACGCCTCAGGTGAGTAGTGACTACTGCCACGGCTTTGAACACGCTGTGGGCTGTGGTGAGACCAAAGGGCAGAGCTCTGAACTGGCAATGACTGGCTCCCAGCCGGAAGCGTAGATATCTCCTGGAGCACCTGTTCATTTTGATGTGATAGTACACATCCTGGAGATCAAGCACATCCAAGTACACATCCTGGAGATCAAGCACATCCAATTGTCCTTGGCCAGAAAGGGAAGTATGGACTGCAGTGCTACCATCCAAAATTTTGCCTTCTTTACTGACTTGTTTAGTCTACTGAGGTCCAATATTAGTCTCCAGTCCCCTGTCTCGTTTGGCACTAAAAAGAATCTTGAGTAAATTCCAGATCCTGATTGGTCTGTGGGGACTTTTTGGATGGCTCTTTTTTCTAGCAACCTTTGGATTTCTAGGGTTGCTTGATCCCTGTGAATGGGTGGTATGTCTGAGATGCATTTTTGAGGATGGGGTGGATGACAAAAAGGAATGTTGTATCCCCTGGATATGATGGACAGTACCCATTTGTCTTTGGTAATGTTTTGTCAGGCTTCTAGGTACAGTGATAGTCTTCGCCGACTGCCTCCAGAGGTTGACAGGCGGGCCTCCTTTCAAGAGCGCTGGAAGGGCCTACCAGAGAAAGTATCTCTGTCGCCCTAGTTCTGTGGACCCCCTCTGCCGTGAAGACGGCGTCTTCCATTATTATTTCCCCTTCTGCCCCTAGGGGAAAATTCATCACACGCATCAGGCAAAGCTCCTTTGTGATTTCCGGAACCACATCTTTCCGCTCTTCTGACCTTTGGGGTAATGTCTAGTAGGGGTGGAAAAATTCACACAACAGCAGACAGAGTTTTGCCTCCTGTTCGCACCTGGTGAGAGTTTCTTTAACTTTTGGCCCGAACAAGGACGAGCCATCAAAAGGGGGAGTTAAAAAAAAAAAAAAAAAAAAAAAAAAAAAAGGAAGACTTGAAGAGTTCAGCAAAGTCCCAAATCCGCATCCAGGAATGTCTCCTCAGAGCGTTCCTTTGCCTGTTGCACTACTCGCTCCATCAGCCACATACGAAACCAGGTGCATGGAGGAGTTTGCTATGGAGGTTAAGGTTGCAAATTGAGTGTTTAGTCTCCAGAAGTGCCTCAGCTGTCGCACCTTGGAGGGAATCTCATAGCTCCTTGAGTAGATCCATCTGAAGCCTGGTGAAGAGAGAAAGATAATTTAGCAACTTCAGAGTAAACACCGCTGAGGAAAACATACGCTTCCCATATCTGTCCATTGTTCAAGATTCTCTGTTCGGCAGATGGACAGATGAAGTTTCAGCTAATTCCTTCTTGGTGGCTGCTGTCACCACCACAGCATCTACCGGAACACCTTTTGGACGAAACTGCTTGTCCTCTGGGCAGTCAAACTTATTTGGCCTCTTTGGAACAGGGTCCACCATCTCTGGAGAGCCCCATGCCTTCTGACTGACTACCCTCAGTAGTTTGTCAAAAGGCAGAGACACCCAAGAGGTGGAGGGTCAAGATCTGAATGCTTCTAGGTAAACAGACATCCTCAGAAGGGGATAGGGACTTCCATTCACCCTGCTGTTTAAGGATCTCTAAGATGTCTGAAAATGAGACATCCTCCTAGGGGAACGTGGGGACCCTTCTGAATCCTCTAAGTCTGTCAGATGAGACAGACTCAGGGGGTCGATATATTTCCTCTTGCATGTACGCTTCCGAGGAATCTCCTCAGAGGGGTGCTCTGGGGAGGACTCGGAAGAAAGCATCTCACCTGTAGGGGTAACCTGAGGCATGGGCTCCCTGCACCTGGGATGGAGTGGAGGTTGACACTGGCACCCGTGGGGGGAGAGTGACTGGAGCAGAGGGTGGAGGAGACTCAGGGGAAAAGACACTCCTCATCACCTCGAAGGCGCCTCAATCCTGGCCCAAGAGAGCCTCCCCCTCCAAGGAACCAGGAGATCTCTCCGGCACCAAGGATGAGAGCTCCGAGGCAGATGCTAGTGCCGAGCTCACCTGTACTGAAGCTCCGAGTGTGAGAGCCAGGTCCGACAAGGGTCTGAGCAGACTCTCCCCCCAGAGCCAATAGGTGAGTGTGAGTGTCAGCTCCCAGATCCTTCAATGGAAGCGATCGGAGCAGACATCGGTACAGAGACTCCAGAAGCGGCTCTCGGAACCAATGGTTCCACCACTACGACCTCCAGACACTTTGGCTCTGAACTTGACTGAGTCAGAGGAGGAACAGCTGGTACAGACGACACAGACTTCAGCTCCACATCCTTTTGGGCTGGGCAGAATTTTGGCCAGGGCCAGTGTCCTAAGCAACCTCTTCACAACTCTCTCCACGTCCTCATCCGATAAACTCCTGGATAAGCTGGAGGAGTATACTGAAAACTAAAAACGACATGCTCCTCAAATCGAGGAGACGTTTCCTAACTTGAGCGACACTCCTGGGGGAAAGACAATAGTGGGAAAGGGGGAAAGAAGCCCTCTAACTGAAATGGGCTGAACAGCTCTCTAAACCTCAAAGATGGAAAAGAGGCACACAAAAACACAAAGGCTTTGCGAGGGAAACTAAGGCCAACAAAGAACACAGGCAAATGGGAAAACGAACAACATAGGGATAAAGTATAGTTGTGTGCACTTACCATAAATGTAGATGTTAGAGTGTAATCACTGTTGCAGTCATTAATTTGGGTTATCTGCCTGCAGGTAGCACTGAGCCAGCCTGAATATCAGAGTCTTGGATTCCTGCGTCGGATGCAGTCTCTTCAGGTAGTCAGGGGTATAAAACATGCAGCCGACACACCATTACATCAGTTTTTATTCCCCCAGATGTTAGACGCCCCCACAATGGGAAGCAATTGTATGTTATGTATACCTCCATCAAAAAGCAAATACACCAGAAAGCTTAAATACACCAAACAAGGAAAGGTATAGCCAAGGGAAGTCAAGGGGGCTGGAGGGAAGGTAACCAGGACTGCAACAGTGAATACACTCAAACATCTACACTTATGGTAAGTGTACACAACTGTACTATGTTCTTCGTGTTTTACTGTTGCAGTCATCACATTTGGGTTGATTCCCAAAGCTAAGGAAGGGAGGACGAAGTTTAGAGAGCATTAGGGTCAGCTATTAAGCCCTGCAAGACTGCAGTGGCAAAACCAGCTCTGGAATTGGAAAAAATAGGCATGTGGTAATGCTTGGTAAAGGTATGTACAAAGCTCCAGGTAGCAGCTTCTAGGATGTTCCTGGTAGGGACTCCTCTGAGAAAGGCTGTAAAGGTAGATGCAGCCCTGGTGGAATGTGATCTTATCCCCTGTGGGGTTGGTTTTCCATGGTGCTTATGGCAAAAATGAATGCAATGGGCTATCCATTTAGAAATGGTTTGCTTTGAAATGGCCTTCCCCTCTGCCCCTGCAGTAAAGCCAACTAGCAGCTGTTCAGATTATCTGAGAGGCGTAGTCCTGTCCAAATAAAATCTAAGTTGTCTGTGCATGTCCAAAGAGTGCAGTATTCATTCTCCTTTGTTTTGTGGATTCGGGAAAAGGGTAGGCAAATGAATGGACTGATTTAAGGCCACACTAGACACCACCTTGTGCATAAAGGATTGGTCCTGAGGAGACCCTGTCTGCATGGAATACAATGAAGGGCTCCACTGCCATGAGGGCCTGTAATTCAGACACTCTTCTTGCTGACGTGATGGCTAGAAGGAAGGCTATTTTCCAAGAAAGGAATTTCAACTCTGCAGTTGCAGCTGGCTCAAAAGGAGGGAGAGTGAACTTTTCCAATACAACGTTAAGGTCCCAGGCTGGAGTAGGGGCTCTCCTGTGGGGGGGGTCTTAAATTTTTGGCACCTCTGAGGAATTGCTTTAGCAGGGTGTGAGAGAAGAAGGGTGGATTCAGTATTATAATGTGCTGAAATGGCAGAGGCATTAATTTTAATTGACGAGAAGGATAGGCCCTTGTGGAGCATTTCTGTTAAGTACTGAAGAATATGAGGTAAGCTGGGCACAGTTGTGTCCATCCCCAGAGTCTGGCTCCAGAACAGTATCTTTTCCACTTTTCAGCATAGGATTTTCTAGTACTAGGCCTCCTTGCCTCTAGAATGACATCTAGCACCTGCTTACTGAGAGATACTATTGGAGAGCTCAAAGAATTAGCCAGGCTGCAAGGTTCAGGGTTTGAAGCTGAGGGTGCAGAATCTGGCCCGCCTGCTGGAACAGCAGGGAAGGGATCTGAGGCAGGTGCCATGGATCCAGCAGTGTCATACTGTGCAAGAGGGGGTACCAGTGCTGGCGTGACCAGTCTGGTGCAATCAGTATTGTCCTTGGCTTGTCTTGTTTGATCTTTAGCAGAACCTTCGAGAGGACAGGCAGAGGGGAAAAGGCATAAACCGAGAGACTTTCCCAAGTAAAGGACAGGGCATCCACTTTCCAAGCTTGACTGTGGGAAGTCCTTGTGCAGAATTTGTCCCATTGGTAGTTCTGATGGGAGGCAAACAGGTCTACCTCTAGAGTCCCCCCCATTTGTTGAAGAGGTTGAATATTTCTGGTTCTAGTTTCCATTCATGTGGGTCCATGAGATTTCTGCTTAGGTAGTCTGCCAGAAAATTTAGCTTGCCTGGCAGGAATTGAGCCAGTAAGTGCACTTGGTAGCTCAAGGCTGTGTTCCACTGAGCCATGGCTAGTCTGCAGAGAGGGTACGAGTGGGCTCCCCCTGCTTGTTTATGTACCACATAACTGTGGTGTTGTCTGTCTTTACCAATAATTGTCCTGGAAGAATGTGGTCTTTGAAGGCTGTCAGGGAATTCTGTACAGCTAACATTTATTTTTGGTTGATATGCAGGTGCATCGGTCTCGAGTTCAATTTGCCCTGAATGCACTGCCCTGCCAAGTGAGCCCCCCATGCATAGTCTGATGCGTCTGTTAGGGTTTGGGTGGCAGGGGGTAGAGTGAAAGGGAGCCCCTTGTTGTGGCAGCAGGCCTCTGCCCACCAAAGGAACTCTGTCTATATACAAGGAATGATAGGAATCATTGATTCCAGGTCCTGAGAATGTTGACACCATACGCTTTTTAGATACCACTGTAGTTTCCTCATATGCAGTCTTGCATACGGAATTAGTAGAACGCAAGAGGCCATGAACCCCAGGGCTTGCAGAATTTTCCTTGCAGATAGCTGGATCTTTGTGACCAGTAGTTTGAAGTAGGTTGTCAAATAAACTTGTTTCTCTGGAGTGAGGAAAAACATCTGGGAAGTTGTGTTCAAGCTTGATCCCAGGAATACAATCTGTTGGCAGGGTACTGGATGAGATTTATTTTCGTTTATGGTGTACCCCAGTGAGGTTAGAAGTTTCTTTACGAATACTAAATGTTTTAATAGCAATTCCTGGCTTTCTGCCTGAATCAGACAATCATCCAAGTATGGGTATATCTGAATATTTCTCTGCCTGCAAAATGCAATGGCTGGAGCTAGACACTGTGAATTCCCTGGGTGTAGTAGATAAGCCAAAGGGAAGTGCAGAGAACTGATGGTGCATGGAAAAGTACAGTTTTGTACCTACCATAAATGTAGATGTTCGAGTGCTAATACAGCTGCAGTCATAACAGATGGGTTCTCCTGCCGTCAGGCGGGTCCTCGGTCGGCAGAATTCCAAAGTCTAGGTCCGGCGTCGGTCGCCGCCGCTTCTTCCCCGACGTCAGTGCGACAGGGGTATAAAATAACCAGCCGACGCCATTTTCTTCAGTTTTTCTTGCCCCAGATGTCAGGTGCCCCCAGAAGGAAGGCAATGCATAAATTTATGTAATAATGCAATGCAATATAATCAAAATACAGTAGTTGCAAGCAAATACACCATAAATGAATACCCCAATCAGGTTGTATGAGGAGGTGTTAGCCAATAGGCCTGTCCCAAGAGGGGAAGGAGGGAGGGAAACCTGGACTGCAGCTGTATTAGCACTCGAACATCTACATTTATGGTAGGTACAAAACTGTACTATGTTCATCGTGCATACAGCTGCAGTCATAACAGATGGGTAGAATTCCAAAGCTAAAAAAGGGGTGGTAGGCACTAGGTGGAACTAGGAGGAGCCAGGATGCCCTGCAAGACTGCAGTGGCAAAGCCTGCTCTAGTTTTGGAGTATAATGGTAGGTGGTAGTGCTTGGAGAAGGTATGCACAGAACTCCAAGTGGCTGCTTCCAAAGTATCTTTGGTAGGAACTCCTATGAGGAAAGCTGCAGAGGTAGCTGTGGCCCTTGTGGAGTGAGATCTGATGCCTGCAGGGACAGTTTTACCATGAAAAGAGTAACAAAAGCGTATGCAGTGGGCTATCCATTTTGAGATTGTCTGTTTGGAAATTGGCTTCCCTTGAGCTCCTATAGCATAGGACACAGAGTTGTTCTGGTTTTCTGAAAGGCTTTGTTCTGTCCAAATAATAGCGCAGTTGTCTGTGGATGTCCAAGGAATGTAGTAGTCTCTCCCCTTTGTTTTGAGGATTAGGGTAAAAGGTAGGTAAGTGGATAGCCTGATTCAAAGCTACCCTGGATACCACCTTTGGCATAAAGGACAGGTTGGTTCGTAAGGAAACTCTGTCCTGATGGAAAATGATGAAAGGCTGCACAGCCATGAGGGCTTGTAGTTCGGATACCCTGCGAGCTGAGGTGATAGCCAGAAGGAAGGCGGTTTTCCAGGACAAATATTGCAAATCTGTTGAGGCAGCTGGCTCAAAAGGAGGCAAGGTCAGCTTTTCTAGAATGAAATTGAGGTCCCAAGCAGGTATTGGTCGTTTCCTTGGGGGTGTTATATTCTTAGCCCCTCTGAGGAACTGTCTTAAGAGGGGGTGAGAGAATAAAGGTGGATCAGTGTTGTATTCTGCAGAAATGGCTGAGGCATGGATTTTGATGGAGGAGAATGAAAGTCCACTGCTTAGCAGTTCAGCTAGATACTGTAATATTTGAGGTAAATTCAGTTTTCCAGTATTCTGGACATTTTTCTCATTCCAGGCACAAAACCGTTTCCATTTTGCGGAGTAAGCTTTTCTAGTAGACTGCTTTCTGGCCTCCAAAATGACATCCTGCACCTCCTTGGAGAGTAGGGTCTGTTGTGAAGTTAAGGAATCTTCCATGCGGCCAGATTGAGTGTTTTCAGCTGACTGTGAAGGGTTTTGAAGCTGTGCTGAGTCAGAAGAAGAGGCATTAGAGGTAGGGTCCATGGTGGGGAATGCGTCAGGCTCCTCAGGAGTGGGTACCAGTGCTGTCTTGGCCAGTCTGGAGCAATGAGAATCATCTTTGGTCTGTCTGCTCTGGTTTTTAATAGAACCTTGGGCAGCAGAGGAAGAGGTGGAAAGGCATAAACTGTCATTGTTGTCCAACTGAAAGAGAGAGTGTCCACTCTCCAGGCCTGTGGATGAAAAGTCCTTGAGCAGAATTTTGTCAATTGGTGATTTTTGTGGGAGGCAAAGAGATCTATGTCTGGCCTTCCCCATGCTTGAATTATCTCTGTAAAAACTTGAGGATGCAACTTCCATTCATGTGGATCTGTCATATTTCAGCTTAGGTTGTCTGCCAGCGTGTTTTCCTTGCCTAGCAAGTACTGTGCTTGAAGTTCGATTTGTAATTCCAGAGCCATGTTCCAAAGTGACATGGCCAGCCTGCATAGGGGGTATGAATGGGTTCCTCCCAGTTTGTTTATGTACCACATTACTGTGGTGTTGTCTGTCCTTATCAATAGTTGACCTGGATGCAGAAGGTCTTTGAAAGCTATAATAGCATTTATTACTGCTAGCATTTCCTTTTGATTGATGTGAAGGTGCTTTTCTTTTTGGGACCATTTGCCCTGAATGCACCGATCTGTCATGTGCGCCCCCCAGACGTAGTCCGAGGCGTCTGTTGTGATGACTTGATTTGCTTGAGGCTTGCAGAATGGGAGACCTGCGTTTGTTTGGCATGCTTGAGCCCACCAAAGAAATTCCTTTTGAAGACATGGAATTAGTGGTATTATTGTTTCCAAACTGTGGCTGTGTTGAGACCATAGGTTTTTCAGGTACCATTGAAGTTTCCTCACATGCAGCTTTGCACATGGGATTAGAAGAATGCAAGATGCCATGAAGCCCAGAGCCTGCAGGATTTTCCTTGCAGTCAGCCTGGTGAAATTTGCTAGTTTTCTGAAGTACTGAGTTAGTTTTCCCTGTTTCTCTGGCATGAGGTAGGCCATCTGGGTGTTTGTGTCCAAGTTGGCACCCAGGAAAATTATTTTCTGAGAGGGTATTAGTCTTGATTTCTTTTTGTTGACTGTGTATCCCAGAGAATTCAACAACATTATTACAAAAGCCAGATGTTTCAGAAGTACGTGCTTGCTGTCCGCTTGGAGCAGGCAATCGTCCAAATATGGGTATATATGTATCCCTTGAAGTCTGCAGTAGGCAATTACTGATGCCAGGCATTTCGTGAATACTCTGGGCGCAGTAGATAAGCCAAAGGGCAATGCAGAGAATTGATAATGGGTTGAACATGCAAGAAATCTGAGGTATCTTCTGCAATTTTGTCTGATTGGGACATGCAGGTATGCCTCCTTGAGGTCCAATGTTACCAGCCAAGACTCCTTGCCCAGCATGGGAAGAAGCTGCTGTAATATGAGCATCTTGAATTTTGGCACAAGTAAAAATGTGTTTAGGATGGATAGGTCCAAAATAGGTCTCCAATCTTTTCCCTTCCTTGGTACCAGGAATAGTCTGGAATAAAAACCTTGACCTTGTTCTTGAGTAGGTACCTCTTGAATAGCTTTCATGTCCATGAGATCTGAAATTTGTCTTTGTGCCTCTGCCCTTTGATTGTGTGGCAGGTTTGGCATGCCTCTCATTTTTGGAAGGGTGTGAAAATGGAATCTATAGCCTCTGTTTATAATGTCCAGGATCCATTCGTCTTTTGTGACAATATGCCAATTTTTCGGAAATAATGCCAGTTTTCCGCCTAAGGGTGCTGCCATTTGAGCCTTGCTTGGCATGCAAAGGGGAAGTCATTGGGTTTGCTTTCTGAATGGCTGCGAACTATCCTCACCACCTCTGTGTAGGAGCTTGCCATTGTCTGCCTCTAAACGATCCTTGAGATTGCCCTCTGCCCCTCGGGCGCCTGTATCTACCTCTTTGGGGTCTGTCCGTGGTTGGAAAGGACCAATTTTTGGAAGGCTAATTTCTACTGAAATGTGGAGGTTGTACCTGTAGAAAATCTTTCACTGTTTGCATTGATTTAGCCTTTTCCTCCATTTTCTTTAATACCTCCTCAGCTTTAACACCAAATAATACATCCTTTTGTAGAGGGGCATCTAGTAATTTAGCTTTGACATGATCTGGTAAGGTTTGCTCCTTGAGCCAGGCATGTCTACGTATGACTGATCCTGTAACAGCAGCTCTACATGAGGCCTCTAGAGCATCAAAACCACATTGCAAGGTATGTTTACCCACTTGTTCTGCACTATGCATCAAATCCTGCAACTCCTTCAAGTCTGGTTGTTCAGGTTGTGACATTTTGCTTCTCAACTGTGATAACAGAAACTGTTGGTACTTTAACATATGGAACTGGCAGTTTAATGCCCTCATGGTTAAGGTGGCCGAGGTGTATACCTTTTTCCCCACCTTTCTAAAGATCTGGAATCTCTCTCGGAAGGCAATGGATTTTTAGCAGTGGAGGCCTTAATTCCCTTGGGGCCCTGTGAAATAGTTTCTGGGTCAGCCGCATGGCTTTTGTATAAAAATTGGTGTGAGTCAGGAACCCGGTAGTACCTGTCAGGCTTGACTGGGGCTGGAGGTAAAGAGTCTGGGTTAAGGCAGGCCTCCGAATACCCATCATCTAGTATGTCTAAGACAGGAGGTATAGCCAGAGGCCTGTGCTGAGGTAGCAAGAGAAAATCCCTAAGCCTTTTCTTGGAGTCTGAGTACTCTTGGCCTTCCCAGTGGAAGTGTTCCCTCAAGGTATGCAAGGTTTCCCCAAATGAGTAATCCTCTGGGGGGGAAACAGAGGGAATGGACTCCTCTGCATCAGAATCTTCAAAAGGGGAGTAAGAATGTTCCTGTTCAGAGTGCTCTGAAATAATGGAGGCCTGGTCAGAGGAGGGGGATTCTTCCTCCACTCTGGGCCTTTTGTCCGGGGGTTGAGAACCCCTGATAAGAGTAATTAAATCCTCAGCCATTTTAAGCATCTGCTTTTTAGGCATGGGGCCTGGAGAAGGGCCCTCTGTAGCTGGTCTCTTAGAATGCATGGCTGCTTTAGACTTAGTGAAAGCCTTGATAGAAAAAGAAGAGGAAGGTCTGAAGACACCTTGAGAGGAGGCAGACCTGTCTACATTTTGAGTTTCACCACCAGGAGTGGCTTCAGTATCTGTAGTCGGGGTGTGGGCCGAAGAGCCTGCGACCTCGGGCACAGTAGACACCAATAATGAAGTGTCGTCGGTAGGCAGGGGCTGCGTAGGTGCCTTGCTGAGAACCGGACCACCTGTAGTCGGCTTTGGCGTGGTGTCGGTAGAGGCCGCGGACCTTGTGTGTTGGTCCTTATCTTTGCGTTTTTTAGACAAAACTGGAGTCGGAGTATCCGATGACATAATGTAGTTAAATTTTTTACCAAAATAATGCTGGGCGAACTCCGCCAGACGCTTAATGGTGCGTTTGTTGAAAGTAGCACAAAAACGACAGACAGACGTCGTGGTCTGGGCCTAAGCAAGGAATGCAGAGGGAATGAAAATCCTTATGCGGTATTTGCTTCCCACATGAAATACAATTATTAACTTTGTCTGACATCGGTCTGAGGCAAGAAAAGTTTCCCCAACGGGGTACCTGGCTTTCAAGAAGACTTCGGTTGCAAAATTTTCATAATTTCAGGAGCTGGCCGACCGGCACTTGCGAACTGCTTCTGCTTTGGGCACCGCGCGGCAAGAAAGACTGAAGAAAATGGCATCTGCTGGTTCTTTTATACCCCTGTCGCACTGACGTCAAGGAAGAAGCGACGACAACCGATGCCGGACCTAGACTTTGGAATTCGGCCGACCGAGGACCCGCCTGACGGCAGGAGAACCCATCTGTTATGACTGCAGCTGTATGCACGATGAACATCTGTCCTGAAGCGTAGGTATTTCCTGCAAGATTTCCTTATTGGAATGTGCAGGTAAGCTTCCTTTATGTCTAAGGTTGCCAACCAGGCATCTTTGCCTAGCATAGGAAGCAGCTGTTGAAGTGTTAGCATTTTGAATTTTGGTATTACCAAAGGAGTCGTCTTTTGTGGATACCAGGAAAAGTCTTGAATAAAAACCTTGCCCCCTTTCTTCTGCTGGGACAGGTTGAATAGCCCTAATACTTAGAAGAGAGAGAACCTGCTGTAGAGCCTCTGTGCCCACTAATTTGGGGGTAGGTCTGGTCAACCGTTTGGGGTTGGTGGGGTGTAGAAGTGGAATCTGTATCCTTAGGAAACTATATTCAAAACCCATTTGTCCTGGGTAATGAGTTCCCAGTTTTTTGCATGCAGGGTGAGCTTTCCTCCTAAGGGAGCAGGCAGCTGAGCAGGGCTTGGAAGGGTTAAGGTTAAGTCATTGTGCCATTTTTCCGTAGGGGGGGGGTGTCTTACTACTACCTGCTTTGGAAGTGGGAGCCCCCACTGCATAGGTCTGTGTATAGCCTGAGACTGTAACCTAGGTTTTCTGCTGTTCCTGGGTGTGGACTGACAAGGCCTGAACGAGGATGGAAAGGACCAATTCTTTGAAGGCCAATGCCTACTAAATCTGGGAGGCTGTACTTGCAGGAAATCTTTAGCAGTTTGCATAGATTTAGCTTTTTCCTCCATCTTTTTGAGGATTTCTTCTGCTTTGTTGCCAAACAGGCGGTCTTGGTTTAAGGGAGCATCCAGTAATTTAGCTTTAACATGATCTGGCAAGTTTTGCTCCTTAAGCCAAGCATGCCTTCTAAGTACAGACCCAGTGACAGCAGCCCTGCAAGATGCTTCTAAAGAATCAAAACCACATTGTAAAGTATGTTTACCAACTTGTTCTGCAGAATGCATTAAATCCTGTAATTCTTTGTGTTCAACACTGTCAGGAATCAACATCATTTTCTGTTTAAGTAGTCCCATAATAAGCTGCTAGTACTTTGACATATGAAACTGGCAATTTAAAGCCCTAATGGCCAAAGTAGCAGAAGTATACACCTTCTTACCCCATCTGTCCAAGGCTCTAGAATCTCTATCAGAAGTGGTAGGGTTTTTGGCAGCAGTAGCCTTAATGCCCTTAGGTCCTTGGGAAATGGTCTCTGGGTCCGCAGTAGAATTCTTTAAGAGAAACTTGAGAGAGTCAGGTACTCTGTAATACCTGTCAGGTTTTCTGGGAGCTGGAGATAAAGTGTCTGGGGAAATGCTACAATGTCCAGAACAGGAGGGATAGGTAAATGCTGGTGTTGAGGGAGGAGTAAGAATTCCCTAAGCCTCTTTTTGGAGTCAGAGTACTCCTGGCTTTCCCACCGGAAATTCTCCCAAAGAGAGTGTGCAAGGTTTCACCAAAAGAAAAATCTTCTGGAGGGGAAACAGAGGGAATGGAATCCTCTGCATCAGAATCCTCATAGACAGATCAGGGCAAATCCTGGTAATCAGAAGAAATAGAAATATCAGATTCCTGAGCCGAAGAATTAGATGGAAAATCAGTTCTAGGTCTCAGAGAGGGAAGGCTGGCTTCCCCTAATTAAGGTAATAAGGTCTTCAGCCATTCTAAGCATCTGTTTTTTAGGCATATGGGCCTGAGCATGCGGTTTGGACGTTGGTTTTTTAGGTGTGGGTCAAGTTTTAGGCCTCAATGAAGACGGCGGCATCGGTTTAAAATGCAAGTCTGTAGGCCTGAATACACTCTCAGAAGCCGATGCCTGTACAGCGGCTCCGGACCCATCCAAGGTAGAGACATCCGCAGGTTCCATAATCGAAGAAGCATCTCGCGGCATACTAGACTCCAAATGGGTCTCAGCAGAGGCCTGCGAATCTGAAGTAGTGAGTATCAGGGGCTGCGAAAGCACCTCACTGAGTACTGGCGACTAACTTAACGGAAGCGTCGTCGGCAGTTCTGGTCCTATGCGGTCTGCCTCTGCCTTTATCCTTACGTTTTTTCATAATATCGGTAGTCAGATGGCTTACCGAAGCAATTTCTGGATAGTTATACAGAGTACCAAAATAATTTGCTGCAAATATAGCCCGACGACTAATAGTTCAGGGGTTGAACAAGGCACAAAACCGACAGCGAGGGACATTGTGGTCTGGGCCTAAGCAAGGAATGCAGTACGAATGAAAATCTTTAGGAGGTATTTGCTTTCCATAGTTAAGACAACTGTTAACTTAAACAGACATCGGTTAAGAGCAAGAAAAAGGATCCCCAATGGGGTACTTAGCTTTTTTCAAGACTTCGGTTCTGAAACTCGAAAACGAAAAATTCAGGAGTCTGCTGACCAGCACTTGCGAACTGCTTCTGCTTCGGGCACCGCGTGGCAAGAAAGACTGATGTAATGGCATCGGCTGTATGTTTTACACCCCTAACAACTTGACATCATGGAAGAAGAGACAGCATCCGACGCAGGAATCCAAGACTCTGGTATTCAGGCCTGCTAAGGGCTACCTGCAGGCAGATAACCCAAATGTGGTGACTGCAACAGTGAAACACGAAGAACATCTAACAAACACTCTAAGAACAATAACCTCACTAATTAAAGAAATCAAAAAATTGTTGAAAATAGTCAGAGAACGAAAAATATTTGTAGTGAGCCTGAGCCAGCACATAAGAATCCCAAAGTGTCAAGCAGCAAATGAGATCTGGGTATCTGCCGCTAGGCTTCATGGGATAGAGTGCAGCCTCAAGCCAGCAAAGAGCAGTAAAATGAAGGTGTGGTGGGACAACATAACATGGAAAGTTTTGTATTTTAAAATACATTAGCCCTCGATGGACTTAATACGGAGCCTAATTGGAGATGCTCTATACAAGTGCTTCAGCTTTTAGGAAAGTCAAACATACGGTCTTGCGCAAATCAAGTTCGACTTTGAGTCGATCTTCTTAAGAGGACCCACTTAGCTACAAGTTATGTCTTCCATAGGATACAACAGCTGGCCAGCTTCCAAATCTTCACGTGCCCAGACCAGTCAGTTCAAGACTTTCCAGCCAACACAGAAAGGGAGACTGAACCTTGAAAGGCTAATGCTAGGAACAAGAAACAAATGTCCATACCCTGGCATAAACACACCAAAACACAAGAGGGATGGAGGGAGGAAGCAGCTACTGCAGCAGTGATCACCTGAACATCTATAGTTATGGTAAGTCTACTTACACAACTACAATATGTTCATACTGATCAATGCTACATTTCCTTAGCTATATGGATAGATCACCCTAGCTTATTACATTTGAAAGGTGAAAGGAGAATGGTCCTGCAATCCCTGGAGAATGGTCCTAGCAAAATCTGCTCTAGAACTACTGAAGGAATCAGACTTGTAATACTAAGTTCAGAGGACCAAGTTGCTGCTTCTAGAATACTTACAGAATCTAACTCTTTCCAAAAAGCCATAATGAAGCCAAGGCCCTGGCAGAGTGGGCCTTTATCCTGCCAGAAGTAGTCTTGTTTTGTGTTGAGTATAACAAAAGGTAACAGTCTTAGACAACCATTTAGAAGTAGTCTGCTTTGACATACGTTGTCCCTTCATTTTACCTTCACAAGTAATGAACTAAAAAAAGATCTGAAAGAACTAGAGTTGTCAGAGTCACTCAAGGTATGGAGAATGAATTTTCCCTCATTTTGAATTCAGGAAAGAAAATGTGGAGACGGATAGTCTATCTTAAATTAAACTCTGATATCACTTGAAACAGAAAAGTAGGAGTAGTTCTCAAAGAAACCCTGTCTATGTGGAATATGAGATAGGGTTAAACTTGCCATAAGAGCTTGCAACTCAAACTCTTCGTGCAGAGGGAAGAGCAACCAGTAAAACTATTTTCCACGTTATGAACCTCAAGTCAGCCAGGTAAGCTGGTTCAGCTGGATCAAGTGTTAGCCATCAAGAAGGGGTGCACTGTTTTTTTTTTTTTTTTTTCAGGCCTCTCAAGCAAAACCCATTTCAACAACATTCTGATATGACAATGCATTGAAGAAGTAGGATCCATGGGTAGACGTGCTGAAATGGCCAATAAATGAACCTTGTTATAGAAGAAAAAAGGGAATATGATAGTAACTCACACAGATATTGTGAAGCTAGAGAAAAAGTCAAATGGGTGCTAGTTATGTTGCTGATACCAACTAGAAAACCTTTTCCATTTGCTAATACATGATTTTCTAGTACCAGGCTTTCTTGCCTCCATTAGTACCTGCTGCTCATCCTTAGTAAACAGGTGCATAGAGAGAATTAAGACCCTATCATCCAGCCAGTAAACTGAAGTTGACTTGGGTCAGGGTGTAAAAAAACACCCCTGTTCTTATGTGGGCATATCCAATCTGTGAGAAAGGTTGTGGTAATTTTTCCTGGCCAATTCCAAAAGAATGGAGAACTATGGTTGCCTGGATCAGAAGGGAGTCAAAGTGATCTTGGGGATTCATTCTGAAACTTCAGAAGTACCTTGGATTATCCGTGGAAAGGGTGGAAATGCATACAGGAACATTTCTGTCCATAGAAAAGAAAAGGCATCCGTCTTCTAGGCAGTCTTGCAAGGAGCTCTGGAATAGAATTTTGCCAGCTGACTGTTCAGAGAGGAAGCAAAGAGGTATACTGAAGAACACCTCACAAATGGATCAAATCTTGGAAGACCACTTGATGTAGTTTCCATTCAAGAGGGGTTGTCCTTGTCCAGTCTTGTCAGCTTGTCTGCCACACAACTTTACTCTGACGGGATGTAGGATGTCTGTAGAATGAGAATGTGCTGTGAAGCTATATTCCAATCCAACATGGCTAGTCTGCAAAGGAGTAGGATGTGGTTGCCCCTTGCTTGCTGATGTACCACATGGCTGGGGTACTGCCTGTAACAAGTTGAAGAGGTCTTGGAGACCAATGATGATTCATAGTCAAGTGTCTTGTTCAGGGCAAGCATCTCCTTTATATTTATGTGCCTGTCCTTGGTGCTTCATAGACCTTGCACTTTAATCCCTCTTGACACTGCTCCCAAAGCAAAATCAGTTGTGTCTATGGTGACAGACTGCTTTGCAGTAGGGGTCGAGAAAGCAAATTTCCCTAAATATAGGTCTCACTATCTCCATCAAGCGATTTCTCTTCTGACAAACCCCAGTATTAGGATTTGAAAAGACAAAAACTTTGTTCTGGGACCAAAGAGACTTCAGATACCATTGTACATCTTTCTCATGTGGAGTCTTGCCAAGGGTATCATGAGAAACATACATGAGACCCAAATCTTAGGTGTTCCCTCGCAGTGACTGAAGTTTAAGTGGAAGACCTTAGAGATTGATATAGTTATAAATCTATTTTCTCTTGTGGAAGAAAGGCTCTTTGAAATGACCCATCTAGCTGACACACCAGAACACAATCCTGTGTGAAGGAGACAAACTTTTGAATGCTCTCTTGGAACCCAAGCTTGTGTAAGAGCTCTCTCACCCAAGTAAGAAATTACCGGACACCTTGAAAAAGACTGCAAAGATCAGCAAGTCATTTAAATATGGGAAAACGTGGATACCCTGTAAGCTGCAATGAGCTACAACTAGAGTGAGACACTGTGCAGTGGATAGAAAAAGGCAAGGCAGAAAACTGATAATGTGACACAGACCCACAAAACCCTTAAGGAAATGCCTGAATGCTAGATGTACAGGAATGTGATGAGCATCTTTTAAATCTAGTATTACCAGGAAACTTGAATGAAGAAAAAGTAACATATTGTGAAGTGACATTTTCAACTTGGGCACTATCACAAACAAGTTTAGGAAAGAAAGATCCAGAACTGGTCTCCAAACATTTTCTTTCTTTATGTGGCAGTAGAAGCTGGCCACGGTGGTGCAGTGGTTAGCATTGCTGTCTCACAGCAAGAGGTTCTCCGGCTCAATCCTCAGCTGGGGTGCCTTCTGTGCGGAGTCTGCATGTCCTTCCTGTGGTCGCGTGGGTTTCCTCCCACATCCCAAAGACATGCTGTAGGCAGATTGGACATTCTACAATTGGCCCTAGGTGTGAGTGTGTGCCTTCTGTGGAAGGTTGGGGCGCCGGGCTGGCAACTCGACACCGTAAAAAAAACTCCACTGCCAATCATGAGCGGACAGGTGATCCGCTGTGGTGACCCCTAACTGAGAAAAGCCGAAAGAAGCATCCTTGGGGGGGGGGGGGGGGACACACCTTCCTCAGCTGGGAAAAAGGAACTGGTTCTATCAATCGCCAGAACAGCACGAGAAGGAGAGGTGGAAATGACAGCCTGGTCTGGTGGATAAGCAATTATCCCCCTCAAAAGGAGGCATTTCCTCCCACTTGCCATCTGCATTTTTGATGAATGACCTTCAGAATTAATTCGTCTGAAACTATCTGATACCAAGAGAAAAGTGGAGATTCAGACTTTCTGGAAGGCAAGTGGGGCTGTTGGGGTGGGAGGGAAGGACAAGGTCTTTTGAAAAGTCATTACAACTTGGACTGTCCTTGGTTTTGGGTGTTTTCTGAATTCTTTTATAACCCTCCCTTGTCATTTCTTCTGAAACATTTAACTGCATTTTGTTGAGACCGTTTTGTTTTTTGGCAAAATTAGATGAGAGTTAACAGAATCCCTTAGAAAAATTGGAAAATGAGGGCTGAACAATTTTAGAGATCCCCTCTATCAACTTACCTCTTTCACCATACTTGTTGATCACCTCTGCAGCAGAGGAACCAAAAACTAAATCTTTATCTAAAGGAGAATTTGAAATCTCATTTTTACATCTGGGATGTACTGAGAAAGCAGTCAGACAGACCTCCTCAAAACAGTACACACTATAAACAATGAGCAGTGATTTGTACAACAGAAGAAACTAAATTAAAACAAAGGATTTTTTATCACAAGAAAAAAAAAATGGAAAAAACATTTTCACAGTTAGTCAGTCAGAGCCAGATAAATAGGAATTCCAAAAAAAAAAAATCAAAACTTTGTAAGCATACTGTTTTCCTATTGTTAACCCTCCTCTCCATATCAGAAAGAGTAGGAATGAAATTAAATGTTTAGCAAAAGTATAACTAAAGCTACATCCGTTGGGTCAGGTTTTGGGAGAGTACACAAAAAGTAAAAGCTTAAGGAACTTTATACATTTTATCTGCCTTTTTAAAGGGCAGTAGGCTGACAATGACATTAACTGTAACTAGGGAACATGTACTGGCTGCACTTGCTAAAGCAAAGAACACTGCCTTAATGGGCACTATCACCACCCCAGGATTACCTCCTGAATAATCTAAAATATGACTCTTTGGGACTTTACAGTCATTAACTATAGTAATTAGAACAGGCTTTGCACTACTTGAATGGAGGACTGACAATCGTCACCCTTCCTAAGGGAGTACATTCAAGAGATCCTGGAAACTACAAACCTATTAGTCTGACTAGCCTTATTTGCAAGGCCATGGAAAGAATCATTGAAATCAAGGACATGGGAGACCTCCAGAAACCTGATCCATCAGTTTCTTTATCAAAGGAAGGTCGTATGCTTACTGAATCTGGTGGACTTTGAAAAGGTTACCAAGGCAGTGGATGAAGAGAAACTGTGCATACTGCCTACCTAGATCCGGCTAAGGCATTTGATGCAATATCCCACTCAGGCACTCTCAACAAACTTACAGAACTAGGTGTAAGCCTAGTTATGCTGGATAGCAAGCTATCTCAGTGATAGGACTCAGGAGGAAAGAATCGGTGAAGCCACCTCCACAGAAAGAGGCCAGTCATCAGTGGAGTACCCTAGGGTTCTGTGCTAGGCCCACTCCTCTTTGGCATCTACTTCTTCTCAGATGTCAAAGAATCTCAAAAGCCTCTGGTTGACCAAGTGTGCAGATGATGTAAACTGGGAGCATTCACCGAATCCCCCCCCCCCCACAAGACAAGAACACCCTTCAGGAAGGATGAATACAGAAATGATTGGTGCCAAAGCCATGGCTTAGAACTCAATAATAAGAAATGCATTATAATACCTTTTTAGAACTCTGCCACCCTGTTTAACTACGTAATCAATAAAACAACCTTAAAAGTTGACTCACTAGTCAGGGATCTGGGATCTTGTGTACACAGTAACCTAGCCTTTGACCAACATATATCCAAGGTAGTAAAAAAAATCCTTCTATGTTGCTCAACCTGTAAGCAAGGGCATGGCATCTATGTCCAGAGAAATCATACCAGTCAACGTGGCCCACCATCAGGACCATCAGTAAGTTGAGCGCCAACACCTACAGTAAGTTATCTATTTTTGTTTGTTTCAACTACTGCTTATGTTTGGTGTTTAGCGATTGTTTGCCTGAAGAGGCATAAGGCTCAGCTCATTCTCTGTACTCACTTTTTAAATATCTAGGAATATGCTATCAGGTTTACACTAAGCTTACTTTATCCAAAACGCTAACTATTGGGTGAATGTCTCTGTACGTACTTATCTCAAGCTGTGAATATTGACTATACAAGTTTAAATGTAAGTGAATATCGACAGTATAAGTTTAAAAGCTTTTTTAGATACTACTTAATGTTTGCGTACTACCTGCTATTATGATGCAAACTGCCGCTACAATGTTAAATATTACTTAGACTTGTTATGTGTTCTAAACAAAGCTAACTGCCGTGTAAACGCATATTATCTGCTTTTCCTAAGATTTATAGACGTCTACCAGATTGTGACTGTGCTAGTTCAGTAGTTGCGAGTAATGCAACGTATGTTTAGATACTTATTCCTACTTTTAGGCACAAGTGTTTAATTACCTGTAATGTTCTGAACTACGCAAATAATCCTGCTATGGAACTAACCACTAATTCCACATAACTGGTAATGTCTTTAAGCATTGTCACTGTCTTAATCTCCGTTTTACTCCTACTGCTTTTGGTTATATGTATTTAAAGATCTCGGCACTGCTCTGCCCTTTTAAATAGCCTTTATGCATAAGGGAGCAACAGTACTTTGTATTAGCTTTTAAACAGGTTTTGGAATCATGACGCTGTTTTTTATTTACTGCTGTACATATTGCGATTTTTACCCGCCATTTAGCTGAACCCACGTGTAAAACGGAGTGCCCTTACATGCTCAGACTTGGCCTCAATCCAGTTAGCCAAAGATAACCCAAATTTGTAGCTCATACAAGCTTACCCTCCAATTTGTTTAAATGCTTACTCGAAGGGCTGACTAGACCACTTTAAGCGGTAACCTATACTAATAGAATTTCAGGTAGTGCTCCCCACTGTGGAAGCGAAACTTACAAGAGTGTCCTACGCTACTTAACACTAGCAAACTGATTTATGTGTGTAGCCTAAACTCATGTATTTGTTCTACTCAATATAATTGTTCATACCTGACTGCAACTACTACTTTATGTGATTCATTTTAAGTTGTGTACTATTACTATCCATTTACCCTTACTGCACTATGTATATAGTGTTATTTACTGCTTTAATATAACTTACTTTCTCATTTTATCTTCTGTTCCTCAGCTTTCTCCTGGACTTACCCTTGAGTTTTCGCCTGGGTGGAATCCCACAAGTATATTTTTGTCTGCATTCTCAGCTAACTGCTCTAAGACACTTTATCAAACCCTGCTATCTCCTGCAAGCTGCTAATACAAGAAATCAAGAAAGTATGTTTATTTATGACATAGCCGTGAAATGAAATACCCAGTAAACCCTGCTAGGTGTTTTGTTTGCTCCCAGCCAGGTTAGCCAGCAGCAAACCCCTTGTTCCCCTATCCCCATTTCCCCCCTTACCTAGACCCCTACTTCTCTTGCTCTCATCTCCCCTCAGTCCAGCTTAGTCCCGTGGAGCCCTGGTGCATTTAAGTGCATTTCCACTTTTGTCCACTAGATGTCACCCTTTCCCCAACAATATCTACTTCTCTGATATCTACTTCTATTTTCACTTTCCCTTACATTTTCTTTAATTCCCATCGTTTCTTTTTCTCTCTCTCTCCTTTATTTCACTCTATTCCTACCCACTATTCCTAGCCCACCTCCACTTTCCTTTGTGCTAGTCAGTGTTCACTGATAGTTTTACCATCCTCTACTGACCACTTTCTGTATCCCGCTCCGTTAGCCCTACGGGCTCACTCCGCTCCCCTATCCTGCCCCCAATTCCCACCCGCCCCCAGTACCTCTAACCTTCTACCCTCATAACCACACCCCCTTTACCAATCAACCACTCACTGAATCACTACTAGCCACACCCCATATCTATACCTCTACTCCCCTTATTTCTAAATCCCCTCCCTTCCACCTACTCTATCTTCCTAAACTAATACCTACTCCCCTCCCTTCCACCTACTCTATCTTCCTAAACTAACACCTACTCTTCTCCCTACATACATACTACACTTTCTACTACCATGCCTTACAAATACCAATGTCTTCATACACTCTTACTCCTGATTACTCCACAGCTTACTTCTTAACCTCCTATGAACAGCCACTCCTATCTCCTGTTATCATCCCTTCCAAACAAACCCAAACACCTTTTCCTGCTTTATCTGCAACCTTCCTAAATGCCACCATTAAGCCTAGTTTCTTTCAAGCTAAATATCACCGACTACATCATATTAAATACTCCATCTTGGGCAATAAAAAATTCCTTTACCACTATTACAAGCCTCTCCAATGTTACAATTTCATATTACTCCACTTATTAAAAGATGGAGACATCAACCCCAACCCTGGCCCAAGCCTTACCCCACCCCCCATTCACCACAATCTCTACCATATGATCCCATTACCAACTACCAATCCCTCCAAATCACTCTCAACAGCCCATCTCAACATACGTAGTATATGTAACAAAATACCACAAGTTCATGCCCTTCTGGATGTCCAGCAATTCGATATTCTCTGTTTAACAGAAACATGGCTTAAACCCACAATAAAAGATACATAAATCATCCCCCAGGCTATAGCATCATTCGACATGACCGTTTGAACAAAAAAGGCGGAGTTGTTGCAATTATCTATAAAACAGGGCTACAAATCAGCAAAATTAATTATAACTTACCTTCTGATAACATAGAAATAATTATTTCTAAACTGTTGCTTAACTCCCATAAATCAGTTTACATAATCCGCACCTACCTTCCCCCAGGTAAAAATCTAACTATATTAGAGGACCTCCTAAATTGGCTTTCTACCAATCTCCCTCAAGAAACAATTCTACTAGGAGACTTTAATATTGATTGGAATTTATGTAACAACACCAATCCTTCATCCCTTATTAACCTGCATGGCTTTTCACAAGCTATAAACTCTCCAACCAGAACAAACAAACATAACAACAAAAAAACATCTTAGACTGGATTCTTACAAATTGTTCACAACAAAACTATACAACAGGAACCCTCCCTGATGACCTTAGTGACCACTCTCTCATATATATTATTAGACATAAAACAACCTTAAATATCCCCTCTTCAGTCAGAACCATCCGCAGCAAAAAACACCTTGAACATGAACTGTTTCTAACCGAACTTAAACAATGTAACTGGTCTCCCCTTAAGTCTCTCCCTACAGATGAAGCGGTTAATTACTTTAATACCACCTTCCTAGCAATCCTAGACCAACATGCCCCTATCCGTTCCACAAGAATGAAAAATAAACCAGCTCCATGGCTCTCAAATCATACTAGGAAACTAATCATCAATAGAAATAAATCTTGGGCTAAATGGCGGTCCACAAAGGACACAACTGATCACCAAACCTTTAAACAAAGAAATATTACAAAAAAAGCTATCCTACAGGACAAAAAGAAAAGAACTTTTATATACAGCTACAACAAACATCCCTTCATCAACCACATACATTTTGGTCTACTATTAACACACTACTATCCCCAGACAGAGTGGAATCACCTAACCCACTAGGCTCCAACCCAGACTGTCCAATGCAAACAGCTAATGCCTTCAATTCTTTCTTCACCACCACTATACTAAAACTAGCAAATCAGCAAAACCCAGACATATCTAACTTGCCCAGTCCAAGCTCTACTCCTCCCCCTTTTCACCTTGAACCTATACCCACCTCCTATATCTCTTCCCTACTTCAAAAACTAAAACCTAATACCCCCTCAGCTGACCAACTACCAGCAGAATACCTCAAAATAGGAGCCAAAGCCATTGCCTACCCAATCTCCATATTAATCAACAGAACCTTAAAAGAAGGTTTAATCCCATCAATCTGGAAAATCTCATATATTATTCCTCTTCATAAAAGGTGGCAACTCTACTGATTTCTCTAACTTTCGTCCCATTGCTCTACTCCCCACTTGCTAAAATCATGGAAAAATGTATCCATAAACAACTTATAACCCACCTACTCCACCATCAGCTCCTAGCTAACTGTCAACACGGTTTTCGACCATTTCATAGTACCACCACAGCCTTACTATCCTTTACTAACTGTATCAACAAAAATCATAACAATAATACTTATCCTCTGCTTTCTTTGTAGACCTATCTAAAGCCTTCGACATGGTTAATCATCAACTTCTCCTCCACCTACTGAAGTCCCTCTCCAACTATTCTGCCATTAACTGGTTCAAATCCTATCTGGATAACCAAAAACAAGCTGTTCTCTGGCAAAACCATCTTTCTGACCTTCTTCCTACCTCTCTAGGTGTCCCACAAGGTTCAATTTTAGGTCCACTACTGTTTTCCATTTTCATAAATGACCTTCACCTCTCTATTCCACAGTCTACCTGTATTCAATATGCTGATGACTCCACTATCATTTGTTCTGCCTCATCACAAACTGATCTTCATTCTCACACACAAAAAGCCTTCTCTACTATTGAAAAATGGTTCTCTAACCACTGTCTTCTTCTTAACCCTAAAAAAACCAAATTACTGCTCTTTACCCCATCTCATCTATCTCCCCCTCTCCATTTCACACTTACATCCAACGATGGCACAGTTATCTCACCTGACCCCACCACCAAACTCCTTGGAATTACTATTGACAATCAACTAAAGTTTGACACTCACAAATTCTACAATTAAATCTACTAAAAAAACTTGGATCCCTTTATCGCATTAAACCTTTCCTGACACCAGTAGCCAGAGCCACAATAGCTGGAACCCATTTAATCTCTACCCTGTTGTATGCTTCCCCCATATATACCAATCTTTCTAAAAATAATCTTAACAATCTTACTAGATCATACAATAATATTGCTAGATTTGCTACCAACTCTCCTTACAGGACCCACCATTGTCAGAATCAAAAACAGCTAAGATGGCTTGAATTACTGCTACTACTACAATTTAACCAACTTATAATCGCCCACAAAGCCCTACACCAACCCAATAACACCCCAATTCTCTCTACCTTTATAAGACCTTATAATAATTTGAAGAATCTGCGCTCTGCCAACAAAATGTTGATACACACTTCCTTCTCTAACAACGTAGCAGGCGATTCCTTATTCTCAAACTCAGTTGGTAAAATATGGAATCAATTGCCAAATGACCTCACTACCCTTACCTCTTTCCCACTATTTAAAACTAACCTAAAACTTTTCCTCTCCAATCACTGGTTATGCTCTTGTAATAACCCTGACTAACCGTTTGTTGTTTTTTTTCTCTAACTACCTGTCACCAATCAAAATATTATTCTCTACCATAAATCTCTACTTCTAACCATTCCTTATAACTAACCCTCCTCCTCCTTCTTTGCACTCTCCTCCCTGAGTATTACTTCTTATCTGTAACTCTTAGCCATTTTTTTCTGTCTTATTCTAATTTTTGGTAACTGCAGAGGTATTACGCCATATTAATATTATTGCCAAACTTTTTCCATGCAATGTTCAAAATGTTGTTTTAAAATGTCTATTCTATAAATGTAAAATCAAAATGTTATTGAAAGTTTTTGTATGTCTCTATGATGCTGTGTAACTGGAGCTTTTCTCCCCGGGCCTCCACTGAAAATGGACATGTATCCAGTTGGACTAGCCCGGTAAACAAATGTAAAATAAAATAAAATAAATAAAAATACAATGCCCCCTTCGGTATGTACCTGACTAGGCACATGCAGCAACTGGAATGCCCACAAAGGTTCCTTACAAAAAGTACACAAGGAGTAAAACACAATGCCCTACTGCTGATTGCCTCAAAGCCCCATCTCTTTAGCTGATGATATACAGCTTTCTGAGAGGTGATCTTTGCCTGGCATAAAAGGCACCTTTGGACCCTGTTTTTGGTCAATTCTTTGCACATCTGCAAAACAAACAGCATCAGAACTACTAGATTAATGGACCTAAATTTTGCTTGCAACATAAACAGAACATACTGGAGAAGATATATTTCTCAGGAAATTCCCACTCTCTGGAAAAGACTCGTTATCCATGTGAAGCAGAGTTCCTCCTTATCCCTATTTAAGCACAACTTGGACCAACAGATGGATAATCAAAAAGTCATCCCTGGTCTGACTCCTATGTCTCTGATGGACACAAGCAGTCAGTATATCATCCCCTATAAATCAAAGTAAAATTTGTAGGTCAAATTTGGGTTGCATGGCTAGGCTTTTAATGGCTCTACTGGTCATCAGCCTAGTATATACCTATGAATCCAAGTGCCTCCATTTTGATTTTTTCTTATTATACTGCTTTCTGCACAAGTCGTTTTTTCATTTATATGCATTTATTTTTAACTGCATTTGCTTTAATATTGCTACACACTCAAGTGTGCCAGCTTGCACTGCATTTTACTGGGGGTAGAAAGTCTGCTCTTCAGTTTTTCCCTTAGATCTTGCTAGATCTCTTGTCTCTCACTTTAATTAGCTTATTTACCTAGCACTTCATCAGGCTTTTTGCAGCAATTATTGTAGCACACAAGTGTTATCAGCACTAGATGTCCTATAAGGAAACGGCTCCAGTACTTAGTAATGATAACCATCTCTCCTGGCATGTCTAAATGTCAGTTTCCTGTGCTTTCTCCTATTAACCTGGTGAACCTGGGCATTTTGAGGCAGTGTAGCAACTGCCGCATGTCACAGACAATCCCCTCCTCTTACCTCCCAACACTCAAGACTTGAGAGATGCGCTTATATCTCCAAATTGGAAGCCATGGACTCTCCAGCCAAGACCGGAATAGCTGGTCAAGAGGAGAAGGTCAATACCTGCACCGCACCACACAGAACATACAGCCCTCCAAACATCCACCATCACAGCCCTTACATAAAAACAAACCACACACCAACCTTCATGGAGTCTCTCAATAGAAATCTACCAAACAGCAGAGACCTCAGAGGCAGAAACGCATTTGACCACCACAACACAGCACAAACCACAAGAGACATGGCTCACCTACACAGTGTGCCCCTCAACCTAAGCCCCTAACACAAAACAGCTTGCCCAATAAAATAATCATAGGTGACTCACTAGTGAGGCAGACTGATGTCCCACTCACTAGGTTGAATAATGAGAAGATAACAGTCAGCTGTCTATCAGGTGCCAGAATCTGACACACAACACACGCACTCAGGTCACTCCACAAGTATGACTCTGTCATTGTCCATGTGGGTGTGAATACCCAGAGACGTACCTCCCTGGACTACATGGAGAGACATGGTGGAGCTCTCAGATAATGTGGCCCAGGCAGGTATGACCCTAGCTCTGAACAGCATCCTACTGTCACCCAGAATGATACTGCAATACAAACAGAAAATGACTGACTTCAACAACTGGCTAAGTTTCTGGTGTCATTCTAAGGGGATCCAGTATCTGTCTGCTTGGGGTGACATGACTGACAGACCAAGATGTTTTGCCAGAAATGGCCTGCATCTGTCACTCCTGGGTTTAAGGGTGCTGGCTAAGGCTCTTGCCACCCCTATAGTGCCTTTTTTTAGGTGGTGTTCCAAAGACCAAATTACCACTGTAACAGCTATAAATAAATGCAATCTGAGGGTCATCCTGCTCAACACTAAAAGTTTAAATCTCTAGATGGACTCACTCGAAGCACTCCTCAAAATGGAGAATATCGAAATTTGTGCTGTAATGGAGACCTTGTTTAAAGCAACAGGAAGCACCCCTGTACTACCAGGCTATAACTCTTTACACACCTTTCGGCCCCAGAACATGGACCAAAGCTCCAAAGGCGGTGGTGTCTCCATATTCATAAAGGATATGCACATCTCCAGAATAGTAGCTTAGCATAACGCATCTGAGATACTCCAGGTACAACTAACATTGGGTAAGATGGCAATTCAGGTCGTAGCCTGCTATAGGTCACCAACCATGACCCAGGACTCTCACTCCACATTCCTAAACACCCTGGAAACTATTAACATCCAACCCAACACTCTCATACTAGGTGACTTCAACTACCCATCCATCAACTGGGAAAACTACTCATGTACCAGCCCAATGCTTCCTGGAATTCATCAGTTCCAGTGCCCTGGACCAGCTCATTCTTACCCCCACTAGAGGAAGCAACATTCTTGACCTGGTTATTACTAACATGGGCAACTGTTGCTCTACACCAATAGTCAATTCCTCCCTGATTAGATCCGGCCACAAACTAATCACCATGGAAATCCACCTCTCACCCACACCCCCCACAAAGGTATCCATCACGAAAAATTTCTCCAAAGCTGACTTTGACCTCCTAAAAACAGAGGTGGCTAACTTCAAGGCACCCATGCCAATGGAAAATAGATGCATGACTGCTGAATCATACATCAATGCACTGTACGAACATGTACATAAATGCATGGAACAAGCCATACCCAACAGAACCAAGATGCTCGCCTCCAAAAAAGGAAGCCAATCTGGTGGTCCCCTACCATTAATAAACTCTACAACAGAAGGAAGAAACTGTTGCAGAAAAAGGTGAAGTCCCAAGACTAATCATCAAAAAGTTTAGATCCCTCTTCAAAACCTCCAAAGCCAGCTATGAAGGCAGAAATGCGACAGACACTAAAAACAACCACAAAGCCTTCTATAGTTATATCAAGAATCTCCATGGCAATACCTAGATTTGTAACAAACAAAATCTTCTCTCCTCTCTCGTCTAGGCCAAAGCTCATCTGCCATGTATACTGCTGCTGCTGCTGCAAGTGTTATGTTCCTTGAAGGCTTTTTGGGTTTTATTCTCAGAGAGAAAGATTTTTTGATGCTTTAAATAAATCCTGGTGGGAACTTGTCCTGTTGTTTGTTGAGCTCAATACCTAGATTTGCTCTGAGTTACTGCACAATGGTACCCCCCTATACTAAGCCAACATACTGACCAGATTCAGCTCCAACTTTACACCTCTCTCACCCCCAAAAGACCAATCTCAATACCAGAAGAATGCCAGGCACTCAGCATTACTGCAGCACAGGTGAAAGCTGCATTGTCCACGGCCAAGAATACAGCTTTCACGGGACTCGACAATATCCCTGGATGCGTTTCTACATGAATTACAAAGTGAAATGGCACCACATGAGTGCCCTGTTCACTCACAGCCTCACCTCAGACTTTGTTCCTACTGAATGGCGCACTGCTACAGTCATCCCTTTCCATAAAGGAGGAGCAACTACAGACCTTGGAAATCATAGCCCCATTAGCCTGATGAGTCTGATATTTAAGGCTACAGAATGCAGAATCATGGACCCAATTAATAAGGATATAGGGAATCTCCAAACTCTCTATCCCACACAATTTGGTTTTGTGAAAGGCAGATCATGCCTGCTCAATCTGGTTGACTTCTTTGAGTCAGTCACCAGAGCTGTGGATGAAGGTAAGGCAGCTCATACAGCCTACTTCGATCTGGCCAAGACCTTTGATACCATTCCTCACTCAGGAGTTATTGATAAACTCAAACTAGGCATCAACCCCTATAGTTAGGTGGATTGCAAATTGGTTCACAGATAGAACCCACAGTGTTAAAGTAGCAGACTCCAAGTCAGACTGCCGACCAGTCACTCCTCTTTGGCATCTACTTCTCAGAAGTCCAGGCCAACACGGACAGACTCTGGCTGACCAAGTTCGCAGACTACTGCAAGCTGGGAGCCATTATTAACTTCCCAAGTAATGCAGACATCCTGCAGAAAGACCTCACTGAGAACAATGACCGGTGTCAAAACCATGGCCTTAAGCTTAATGCCAAAAAATGAGTCATTCCCTTTAGGAAAAACTCAGTTCCCACTAATGACCACATCGATGGGAGCCCAATGAACACTCAAGGCGTTATAAGAGATCTGGGGACACAGGTTGACAGCAACCTCTCCTTCGACCACCACATTACCACTGTGGTCAGAAATTCCTATGTGGCACATCTCATTACCAAGGGTTTTGCATCCAGGAAGAAAGATGAGCATTTCTCTCTACTCTTCCCTCATTAGACCAATTACAGTATAATGCCCCATTTGGCATGTACCTCACTAGACACTTGCAACAACTGGAGAGGCCACAAACGTACCTCATGAAGAGGATCCTAGGCCTTAAACACTTGTCCTATATGGACAGACTCAAAGAACGCCAGCTATTCTGTCTCATATCGTCTACTAAGAGGCAATCTCTGCTCGACTTACAAAGCCATGTCTGACCCAGCTCTGTTAGAAATGCTACATCTAAAGAAATCCAAATCCCTCCGCACCACATACTCCAGAGACCTCAACCTCATTACCACAATCAACAGAACATGCTGGAGGGACAGGTTCATAACCCAGAGACTGCCCATGCTCTGGAATAGACTTCCCATACATGTCAAGCAGAGCACCTCACTGGCCCTCTTCAAGAGAAATCCTGATGAGTGGATGAGAAATAGAAAGTTCACCCCAGGGATCATTCCAGTGGTTTTACTTGATAGAGGCACTGGGAACTAATGTCAGACAGCACAATGCCAGGCCACGTCTGGAAATTCCTTCTATAGCAGCTCACAGTATTTTCTAAGGGACTAAGAAACTTCAGCGTTCTCCCACTGAAAAACACTGACACATTCTGGAAATAAGTCTCACAGGAAGAGAAATCCCCATAGGGAGAATCAGAAAATGAGCTCTCCTGCAAGTCTGAATTAGAAATTTGCTAAGAAAACCCTGCATCTATCCCTTCATCTTTGCTAGATTCAGAATCTTCAATATCTTTGGAATTCTTCTTTTACCAGAAACTGCCTTACAAGAAAGATAAACCAACCCCGTGCCAGACCCAGTAAACTACTACTGTACAATTGTGAGGAGCACAGACACATGTTTAGTTATACGTTTCTTTTTGACAGGATAAATGGGATCAGAGTTAATGGCAGCAGCAGCTTCCCCATGAATGGACACAATATTCTGTCAAAACAGGGAAGTATTCCCTGTTCCCTCGCCCAGGCCCACTAAGGGGACCTGAACAGAGGATGTAGCTAACCCCTGGGTCCATAGTGGCTGTAGCTGCTACACCACAGGGATTGGGGGTAAAAGATGAATGATCTGAGGATCAATGACCACAGCAGACTGTGGGACCGGTAGTTTGTTACATGGTGAAGCCAAAAATGGTGCATCTTTCCCATGGAAAAAAGCAGGTAAAAATCAAGTGTCTTTAAAGTCATTTTTTCACACAAAAATACAGTAAAAAAAAAAACACTTGACACTGCCATCCCAAAAAAGTAAAAACCACAATTTCTCAGAATAAATGGTATTTAATTATTTTAAGCAACTTTTAAACTGACAGAGGAAAAAAGTGCACTCTCGTTTAAAAGTATAATACAGTCTCGTGACAGTCTGTTAAAATACAAACTTACTAACTTAAAATAGCTTTCCTGAACAGCAAAACATTAACAAATAATTTTTAAAAATGGAAGTTTGGGGAACTTATCTTCCTAGCCAAGGAACAGCAAAAGCTGACTGCTGATCCTCAAAAGCCTTAGAGGAGCGTAGTCTTCAGTGACAGGAAGCTCTGAAGGGCTTTGTGCCCAAACCTGTCATTTTAGTCAGCCCAGCTTGAGTGTACAGTTTGGGTGCATGGAAGCTGTCTGTTATATCTAATACAAAACATAACCCATGTAGCCAAGGCTACTGCAGCAATGATCAATATGATGAACACGTAATGTGACAGAATTGTAACCGATGACAAACTGTACTTGCTTATTTGCCCTTTAATGAATTTATCATTCCATTAGCCTGTCCAGTACCCCATTCTCCAACTGCCCTATGCTCTCTAGATACAGTGCAATGGAAAAGTATTTGCCCCTTGCTGATTTCTTACTTTTTTGCACATTTGTCGCACTTAAATGTTTCAGACCATCAAACAAATATAAATTTTAGACAAAGATAACCCAAGTAAACACAAAATGCAGTTTTTAAGTGAAGATTTTATTTATTAAGGGAAAAAAACTAACCAAACCTACATGGCCAAGAAGTAATTGTCCCTAAACCTAATAATTGGTTGTGCCACCCTTAGCAGTAACAACTGCAATCAAGCATTTGCAATAACTGGCAAGGAGTCTTTCACATCACTGTTGAGGAATTTTGGCCCACTCTGCAGAATTGTTTTAATTCAGCCATGTTGAAGGGTTTCCAAGCATGAACCGCCTTTTTAAGGTCATGCCACAGCATCTCAATTTAATTCAAGTCCGGACTTTGACTAGGCTACTCCAAAACCTTCATTTTGTTTGTCTTAACCCATTCAGAGATGGACTTGCCACTGTGTTTTACATCATTGTCCTGCTGCAGAACCCAAGTGCGCTTCAGCTTGAGGTCACGAACTGATGGACATTCTCCTTCAGGATTTTTTGATAGAGAGCAAAATTCATGGTTCCATCAATCACTGCAAGTCGTCCAGGTCCAGAAGTAGCAAAGCAGCCCCAGACCATCACATTACCACCACCATATGTTTGACTGTTGGCATGATGTTCTGTTTCTGAAATGCTGTGTTACTTTCACGCCAGATATAATGGGATGCACACCTCCCAAAAAGTTGAACTTTTCTTTAGTCAGTCCACAGAATATTTTCCCAAAAGTCTTGGGGATCATCAAGATGTTTTTTGGCAAAAGTGAGACGAGCCGTTATGTTCTTTTTGGTCAGCAGCGGTTTTCGCCTTGGAACTCTGCCATGCATGCCATTTTTGCCCAGTCTCTTTCTTATGGTTGAGTCATGAACACTGACCTTAACTGAGACAAGTAAGGCCTGCAGTTGTCTAGATGTTGTTCTGGGTTCTTTTGTGACCCCTTGGATGAGTCGTCGCTGCACTCTTGGGGTAATTTTTGTAGGCCGGCCAGTCCTGGGAAGGTTCACCACTGTTCCATGTTTTCTCCATTTGTGGATAATGGCTCTCACCGTGGTTCACTGGAGTCCCAAAGCTTTAGAAATGGCTTTGTAACCTTTTCCAGACTGATAGATGTCAATTACTTGGTTTCTCATCCGTTACGGAATTTCTTTAGATCACAGCATGATGTCTTCCTTTTTGGGATCTTTTGGCCTACTTCACTTTGTCTGACAGGTTCTATTTAAGTGATCTCTTAATTCAACAGGTCTGGCAGTAATCAGGCTTGGGTGTGGCTAGTGAAATTCAACTCAGCTTTCCCAAAAATGTGATTAACCACAGTTACTTCATGATTTAACAAGGGGGGCAATTACTTTTTCACATACGCCCATCTAGGTTTGGATAGTTTTTTTTCCCTTAAATAAAATCATCACTTAAAAAACTGCATTTTGTTTTTACTTGGGTTAATTTTGTCTAATATTTGTTTGATGATCTGAAACATTTAAGTGTGACAAACATGCTAAAAAATAAGAAATCAGGAAGGGGGCAAATACTTTCTCATTGCACTGAATATTTGTTGGTCCTGCAGCACCCGTTCCACAAGTTCACTACTGGTCCCCAGCCATATCTGAATAATAGTACTTTCACAAATCCAACAGCTGGTCCCAACAATCTGTTACCTGTGTCTTCAACACCCTGTCTCATATTTCATGTTCAGGATGATCTGCTTACATCTCCATGACACTGGATATGGTGTAACCATACAATGTACCCTGTCTCTTCTAGTCTGTAATGAGAAAAGCCCAAGCTCATGTAGTTTCCAGACATATCGACTCCCCTCCAACAATTGAACCCTTCTGAAGGCTTTCCTCTGGAATTATTTCAGCAGCTTGATGCTTTCCAGAAGTATTTATTTACTGACTTTTGTTGACCGGGAAAGTCCTTTGGTTAAAGATCCATTTTCAGTGGAGGGCCGGAGAGAAAAGCTCCAAAAAGATAGTTACATACTAAACAAAGTTACTAAAAATTAAAACAAAACAGTTTACAAAGATTTTTACACAGATCATCATACATTAAGGCAAAAATAGAGTTTATAAAACAAACAAAGCAGGGCATTCAGTCAAAATTCTATCTACTATACTTTTACAAATCATTAATCATGCAGCAGAGAAAGGTATTTGCCTTTCTTAAGTTACATATCATTTTGTGTAAATGTACTAAATACAGTATATTTTAAGGAGATTTATTCACAAGTACACAATGTCTGATGCAGTGAGGGTCTAGAGAAGCAGTATTATGAATGTAACATACAAAAGACAAAACAGAGCAAAATATAAGGTAGGCCAAGGTTAACCAAACTAGACACTAACAGTCCTGTCATAAATATGAAGCTTTAATTTACTGCATGTGCTATCTAATAAGTATTTAGGGCAGGTATTTCAGAAACAAAAACATAGGACTTAAACTATCCCACAGCCCAGTTATAAGTTCTGGCTGAAACATTTGTTTAGTCATGACCCCAACTTGGCTGTCCTCTAAAAGAGCAGTCAGTCTTTCCAGTCAGTATTCCCTAGATGACTATCACTGCTCTTGGACTAAAAGGCCAGTAAGTCTCCAGACGTTTCCTGTTTTGCCAACCCTTCATATGAGGGAACCACTCTTGTTTTCTAATCCTCAGGCACTTCGACACTGGTCATTCTGTTGAAGTTCAACATCAGGGAATCCTGTAGGACAATAGCCAGACTCCTGGTGAGTACATTACGCAACTCATATGATCCTTGTGATTTAGATGCCTGTACTGCAGACAGATGCACCACCTCTTCCCCTCCTTTATCATTTGTCTTTCTACTACTATCCCTACTACTATCCCTACTCTGCCTTATCTCAGGCACATTATTGTGCCCTTTCTTCACTTTCCTTTGAGAAAAACAAAGTACTCATTCAATACCTCCTTTTTTCCTTGTCATCCATGGCCACCTTGCTAACTTTGCTCAACTTGGCCAGGTCTGATCTTCCCCTCCTCATTTCAACTATATAAATAAAAAAGGCACAATTCCCTATTTTGACCTTCTGTCAACTCCCTTTTGACTTGTTACCTTACTGACTTCACTTTTGTTGCCTTTCAGATTGCCGCCTTGCCCTGATAGGTTATAATGCCTTCCACACATTTAGGCCAGCTACTTCACAGCCAGGGACTATAGGTGGAGGTGTCTATTTACATGAAAGATAAATACATTTCAAGGCTGGTCAAACAGAACAATGCACTTGAGCTGCTCCATGTTCAAATCACCATAGGCAAAATCCAATACCACTTCCTTGAACGCTATAGGTCCCCCTCCATGAGCCAGGAAACCCATACCATGTATTTAAACTTACTAGAAACACTAACCATCCAACCTAATACCATATTCATGGGTGACATTACCCCACTATTAACTGGGAATCCTATATGACACCAAATGTACATGCACAGAGATTCTTGGATTTTGTAAACACAAACTCCCTGGACCAGCTAGTCAATACACTAAACACTAACCAGGAGTGCAACCATACTGGATCTGGCCCTTACTAATATGGGAGAGTGCTGCACACCCCCTACTGTAATGGCTTCCCTGATAAGATCAGACCACAAAATGGTCTCTTTTGAAGTAAAAATAAAACCTGCATCCCCAGCCAAACCTGGAATATTCAGGAACTATTTTAAGCTAACCTGCTAATTAAGTGAAAAACCTGGCAAAATTTCAAGCCCCCATAAACCCCGAGAACACTCCTACTTATGCAGAACTGTTCACAGAAACCCTGTGCAAGCATGTTAATAGCTGCACAGAGGCAGCTGTATCCACCAGGAAGTAGTACAGAACTAACTCAAAATAGAAAGCCACAACGGTGGAATCACAAAATCAATAGGCTGTATAACAGGAGGAAGACAATCATGGCAAAAATTAGGAGGTGCAGCACCAGGCAGGATAAAAGCACTCTCAAATTAAACTCAGAGGACAAAGTCTACCAAAGCCAAATCTGAGGTAAGTTTGGCCTCCCAGGCCAAGGACAACCACAAAGCATTCTTCAGCTATGTCCGCAACCTCAAAGGCAATACACAATTGTGTGCAAAGCACACTGTAAATGGAGCCACCTATACTGAGCCAGAAGACATAGCAAACCTCCTGGCTGATAAATTCAGCTCCAACTTTACCCCGCTCTCCACCTCAAACTTCCCTCAGGAAATATTATCAAACACAACTCCTCTTAATATCACTAGGGAACAGGTCCTTAATGCTCTCTCTAAGACCAAGAACACTGCAACAATAGGCCCAGACAATATTCCAGGATGCCTTTTAAATTGCATGAAACATAACCTATCAGGGCTCCTGGAATCACAATTTAACTGTAGCCTCCAAACAGGTTTCATGCCTCATGAAAGGAAAAAGGCAACAGTCTTCCCTCTGCACAAAGGAGGGCCATCTACAGACCCTGGAGACTACACACCCATAAGTCTCACTAGTTTTATATGTAAAGCCATGGAAAGAATCATCATGGAGATGATCAAGAGAGATGTAGTAAACCTCCAGACACTGAACCCAACACAGTTTGGTTTCATCCAGGGTAGATCATGCCTACTCAACCAGGTGGAGTTCTTTGAGAAGGTCACCAAAGCAATGGATGAGGGCAAAATTGTTCACACTACCTACCTTGACCTGGCCAAGGCATTTGACAAAACCCCACTCTGGTATTGTTGACAAACTCAAGAGGTTGGGTATTGTTGACAAACACAAGAGGTTAGGTATTTTTGACAAACACAAGAGGTTAGGTACAAACCTGCACGTCACCTGGTGGATAGCCAGCTGGCTCACAGACAGGATCCAGGAAGTTAGAACTGGGGAGTCCGCCTCTACAAAGGGGCCAATTATGAGTCCCTCAGGGATCAGTCCTTTGACTGTTCCTTTTCAGTATTTACTTCTCAGAAGCCAAGGCCAATGCCAGTGGTCACTAGCTGACTAAATATGCAGAGGATTGCAAATTAGGACCTGTCACTGAATCTCACACAGAGACAAATGTTCCCTTGGAGGGGCTGACACAAACTACTGATGCCACAACCATGGACAAACTAAATGCCAAGAAATGCATAATAGTATCCTTTGGCAAGTCATCCATGCCTGGTAACTACCACATTGACAACACAACCCCTTAGACTTGACCCAATAGTCAGGGACTTTGGGACACTAATATAGTAATCTAGCCTTTGACCATCATGCGTCTACAGTGGTAAGGAAATCATTCTACATTGCACAACTTAAAAACAAAAGTATGGCATCCAAGTCCAAGAAAGTAATTGTTCCACTGTATTCTACATTCAGAGCCATCAGAGTACAATGCCCCCTTTGGTATGTACCTCACCAGACATATACAATAACTGGAACATCCAGAGGGGTTCCTCACAAAGAATGCAGGGCATAAGTAAAATGTCCTATGCAGACCACCTCAAGGCCCTATTCCCTGTATCGTCTCCTACAGGCTTTTGAGGGGAGATCTATGCCTGGCACACACAGCATTGTCAGACCCCACTCTGACAGACCTCCTGCATATCCACAAAACACCAAAATTACCCATTCTAAAGACTTAAAACTTGCCTGTGATATAAATGGGTCCTGCTGGAGAGATAGGAATGTATCGAAGAGACTAGTGCGTCTATGGAACAAGCTCCCCATCCACGTGAAGCAGAGTTCCTCTAACCCAATTCAAGTGCAACTTGGAGAATTGGATGGGAAACAGGAAATTCATCCCTGGTTTGGCACTTATGTCTCTAATGGACACGGGTATCCTGTAATGGTTCATCTCCCAAACCCCTGCTTACATTTATCAAGGGTATCAGAACTTTTCATAGATTTGGGATGCATGGCTAGGCTTAAAAAGGCACTTGGGGTCATTAGCCTAGTAAACACCTATGAACCTGTGCCTCATCCATATCCCTGCTCCTTCTCATCTACTTCCTTGTATACCCTTATCTAGTATTCTGATCATTAGCCTCACATTCCCATCTATACCAAAAGTCTCCTGTTCTCTTTTTCTCAGTCTTAGTCAGCACTAAGCAATTCATCTCTCAGCCATTTTCAAAGCTCGTTTGCTTTCTCAGTACACTTCTAGACTCCTAACTGGCTACTGACTCCTGTAGTTCAGTGTAATCCACTGCTCAAAGATCACCGTTTGAATATGTACCCCTCTCCCACTAATCCTCACAGACAGACCACCACTGGCTAATGTTGCCTTTATATAATCATTACCCGCCAGCTTCATTTAGGGCCACATCCAGAATTCAGCCCCTTATGAAAAAGTCCCATGCCAGTTGGCTGAAACCTTCGTAGGTCAAAGACTACAATTAACTCCAGCTCTACTAGTCAGCACCTGGCCAACTAAGAAACCTTTGAGTGCAACCCTCTTTTCCTCACACCCAATTTACTATTTTGCCAGTCTCTCATCTTCCTCCCTTGACATATCTTGGAATCAGTTCATTGCATCAATTTACCAGCACTCCCACACTCTGACCACCAAAGCACTTATCCTGTATTATAACCCAGTCTGCTTCCTCAGCCCCCCATTAAGTGATTTTTTACTTTGACCTCACATGTGACAATCCCAGTTAAGCAGATTACCATTATACCATTCCTATTCCTGATCAGCTTGTACTGAGGCCTGCTCATGTCTTCTCATTCTGTCAGTGGTTCAAGTTTCTGCAGCACCAGCAATGCCCACTCTCTCTCCTTCTCCCCCTCCCGTATCACAGCTTGCAGCTCACCTACCTTCACACTAACATTCCTCCCAATGAATAGAAATATACCCCAGGCATTGTCGCAGCCACCTCTATGTTTCTCTCATGTTCTGTGCCTGTTTTTTGCATTCTGGCAACTGACTATGTAGCCACATGGCCATTGAGTATTCACCACCACATTCTGCTTTTATGATATTACTATTCCCTTCTATCTTAGTTTAAAAGTAGAACTGTTGAGAGGTGTCTGATGCTCTGATCATTGCAGCCACCTCCTGGAGTAAGATTAAGCTTGTTCTTGGCAAATAGCTGGCCATTTTGCCTAGTCACCCACATATCTGTACTGGCCCCAAGCCCTTGTCTATTGTGACAGTCCATCACTAAATTCCATAACACACTCATTCTTCAGTTTGCTGGCTGTTTGCACAGATAACAGGCAACACTTCTCTCTTCTTATAACACTACTGCAAACCCCCTTTATCCATGCAATGTCTCTCTAATCGGTCTCTGCCACTTCAGCTGCCTGCTCTGACAGGTCATCATGTTACATGCATCAACGACATGCATCCAACTCTTCCCACATGGTGATGACCATGGTTACATCTCCTAATGCTTTTTTTTAACTCTAATTTCCAAGACCAGGCTCAGTGTAACTTGCCCACACCTATTGCTTCTACCACAACTTGAGCATAAGGCTTTTAACACTGTAAGTGACTAACTCTGCATTTACAAAAATCTGCCTCCCCCCTTCTGCCTTTCATCTCATTCACTTACTGTGGCAAGTCAACAGCCTACAATATACCTCAGCACCTCGCTTTCCTGGACACCTCCCCTCCCTTCCTGTGCACCTTTTTCATTTCTCTTCTATTCTGCCAGCTGCACTGTCCTTTTTACCCTCTCCCACTTGTATAGTTGAGTGTCCCTCCACCCTAACTTCCCTCATGTTTTCCATGTAGTTCTGGTTGTGTCATCCCTTCAGCAAGCATGATGGCCGGCATATGCTGTGTACACTATGGCCATCCTGGGCTTAGCAGCAAAAAAAAAAAAAAAATGTTCACTTTTCTGCTTGCTTTGCCTGGGGGGGGGGGGGGGGGGGGTGATGACTGGTGCAATGACTACAATTGTTACTGGCTGTAAGTGTATTTGGCGGGTTGCTTAATTCCCATTAAATAAAGCTGCAGTCAAATCTTTCTGCTTTTTTCTCCTGCTTTTGGAGCTGCTGAGCAGAGCGAGCGAGCATGCTGTGAGTGAGCATGTTTCCTGTTAGCTGGCTGAAGTTCAGTCGGTGTATGTAAATGCTTGTGCAACTGCTCATTTAGTGAAGTTACTTTGCAGGGAGCAACATGACTCCAGATGCTTTTCCTTTTTTCTACCCCAGGCCGTGGGTCCAACTCCAATGAAGAAAAAACATTTTTTTTTCTTTTTTTCCTGAACAGTGAAGACCGGCAGCAGCAGACAGAGTCAGAAGAGCTCAATCAACTGTACCCAAACCAGAGTACAGTCCAAAAGTGTAAGCTGCTGGTTGTGCAAGAAAGTTAGAGAATAACCAAATAACCAAACTGTAGCATTGTGTCCAAAATTATAGGGATCCCTTTGAGATTAAGGGCAGCAAGTCTGCCTAAAGCAAAGCATACCTCTCAATCTCTTAGTGAAATAAATATGGACAAAGCCTAAAATAATGGGGGACGGACGGACAAAGGACCAAAATTGAGACAGATTTTAAGCACTGGTCTTATAAACTTATAAAGGTGCTACAATAACAGGATTTGTGTTGGAATGCATTTTCTGAAGGATATAAAATCTAAAACTCAAATGTATGTCACTATTTAGTGACTTCAGTCCTCAGTTAGCTGCAGAAATGAGACACAGACCAAAGATATAATGCAAAAATCTGGACACCCCTTCCCTCTTAGTGCAAGACATCACACATCTGGACAAAGCCAGACATAATGGGGGACAAAAGACAAAAAAAAGTACAGATAGATTTTAATTGCTGCTTTTTAACAGGATTTATTTTTATATGCATTTTCTGAAGGATATCATGTCTGAAACTCGAATGTATGTCACAATTTAGGGCTTGAGCAAGTGCTGATGAATCAAAAATTAAGCACGAGTCTCACCCAAAACACACACTGAAAGATGAATATTTAATAGAGCACACAGTGGTTGAAACTGCAGATTCATTTAAAGGACCTGGGTATATTGGGCAGATCCAGCTTTGAGTTTACTAATCATCAATTACTTAATTATACAACTATAGGTTGTATAAAAAGAATTAAAGTCTAGGACATCAGCAATGAAGCCACTGTCTGCATACTTCTCAACTGTACATATTTTCACAGAATGTCCACATTTTTGCATCATTTTTTTGGTCCTTTTTCATACAATTGTGATTTTCTATCAAATTAATAGCAAATCATTAAAAACTAAGGTTAGAAAACAATGACAGACAATTGGATTTCAGACTTCATACCCTTCAGAAAACTTATGTTAATGCAATACCTGTTATTCTATCAACCTTTTAAGATTGATAACGCAATATTTAGAAAGTGTTCCTATTTTTGGGCCTTTATCCAGATTTCTTGCTCCAAGAGGTTGAGAGGTATGACTGTTAATGTGAGCATGAAATAGGGAAAACTTATAAGAAAACAATCATCATTAAACAACAAAGAGTACAGTGGGAATAGATCAAGGCCATCCATGAATGTGAAAATTTAAGTTTGCCTCCTAGGTAAATTGTACAGGGTTTGATTCTAATCTCAGGTTAGTGGCAAGGCTTAAATGGCCCTTCAGAGCAGTTAGCCTGGTTTTCAACCTAGGTGAACTTGTACAGCAAGACATATTTAAGAGGAGACCTTATTCAGGTATATACAGCATTTAGAAAGAACTACCTCTAGAAATATTTGTGGCTATCAAAAGGTATTAGAGGAATCAGACAACCTAAGTAAAGGTTCTACAGGAATGAAATTTATGCTAATTGTTTCTCTGACAGAGTAGCTGATGCATGGACTACACTACCATATTGCATTAAAGCAAGTATTAGTTTACATACGTTAATAACATCCTGGACACTCATGAGATCAAGTGTTTTGGTATACTGATATGCTAGAAGGGCAGTATTGCCCATTCTTGAAGTATTTGTATCTAAGTGCATATGAAGGCTCCAAGCCCAGCTAGCTGGAATTTTGTAAATAATTCTATGTCATTTGCGAATATTAATACGATCCATAGGCTTGTCTTACAAATGTGAGAGAGATATATGTTATGTGTGTATTAAACTGCTGGTGCGGAAGTGTGCGTTAAACTGCATGTTATGTGTTGATCTTCAATAATGTAACCACAGTGTACCCTACTGGAAAACAGAATTAACTTGCAAACTCTAAGAAAATAAGTGAATTGTTTACGATGGTGTTTATCTCGGCTAGGAGAGAGAATCTCTGCAGCTAGAAATTCTTTCTATTGTCTGGAAACAGAAATACTTACAGGTTTAAAAGGTAAAAATGTTTAACTGTTTTACAACATCCAGTTCCAGGCAAACTTCTGAAAAATAAGTATTTTTGACAAAGAGGTGACAAGGAATGATGTAATCGGAGATAACCCAGCAGAAATGTTTTGACAGTAATTTAAGAACTATCGCAGAGAGCGAGTCTGTGCATTTTGTATTTGTCTTTGGATCTAACAACCTCCTCTCATCAGCACTTCTCATCTGTATTTGCCTGTCTCTGTAAGTCATTTAGGGCATAGTATCTCTTAGATACAGACAGGAATACAGTAAAGATTAGTTTAGATGTTTGCTGTATTTGAGACTGTCCTGCAATGTTGTTTTAAGATATTTCCTGTGATTCTGAACTCTGTCACTGTGTTGAGTTATTGAATATTGTCTTGTTCTTTTATTACTTATCAAATATATTTAAACCTTTTAATTGTGGCTGGTTTGTTTAGATATAAGCTCTTAGAGTACTTGCATATGTATTTGGTTGCACTGTACAGGCCACTTTTAAATAGCCTTAAAAGTATTGGACACACTTACCATTTGGATAACAGCAACATTACACAGTAGAATTGGTCACCCTTTGGGAAGGGACTTGTTGCAGCTGGTACTACTGTACAGTCTGGGCAGAAGGAGGCATAGCTACTGAACCTGTGCCAGCCTTCCCCAGGAGTGTCTGTGTGTTTGTATATAAATCAAATCTCACAGTTTGTGTCAGCTACTTGGGTTGAGACACGAAGCACTGGTTGGACAGAGAGAGGGTGCTGAAGGTTTTGGCTTGACCACTAGGCTGAGATCTTAACCCTAGAGGTGTACCAGTGGGCAGTCTTAATGGGGATCTGGAAAGAGAAGGAGAAACCAGCCCCAGACTGACAGTGATCTCTGTGAGCTCTTAAGGGAAATTGTACTTTACTGCGTGTGTACTTGTCATCCCTCCCAATGTGCACATCCCTCACTGGTGCTAGTGGTGAGGATCGAGGCTCCTTGATTACTGGGCCAGTGCAGGGGCATCACAGTGCACTTTTCACTCATCTTTTATTTCAAAGAATATTTCAGCTTACATAATATCCAGTGAATAAAGTGTGTGTGTGTGTGTGTGTGTGTGTGTGTGTGTGTGTGTGTGTGTGTGTGTGGCAAACAAATGATTGTTGTAGATGCTCGAGTGGTATTAACAGGATTGCAGCCATAAATCACTGTGTATTCTTTTACTGTTAGCCATGGTAGGCGAATTCATGATTATAATGCAAATTTTTTTTTTTTTTTTCTTTTGGTGCACTGATCATGTATTGGTTAACTTCAGATCATTTACAGAAGTCGCTGTTTGCTTTCCGTAATGGTAGGAATTGTGTGGTGGAAGGCAGGTCAGTTTGACCTCTGCATAACAGGTGGGGTAAAGTTGATGTTTCTGGATATGATCTCTAAGTTCACATTATGGTACAAGTACAAGCCTATATAGTTCACAACAAAACTATTTAGTTGTACTACGTTGTTTATACAGTTCCAATGTTTAAGCTACTAAACTGTGAAACCAAATTCAAGAGACAGTGACTGGAAGCTCTGACCTTACTGAAGTCTTTGTATTGTGTACAAGCCCTGTAACGAAAGTCTAACGAGTTTTTTTTTTTTTTTTTTTTTTAAACAGTTGCCCCAGTATACATGCTGCATCTGGCCTTTTTCCATAACAGCTGGTTTTCATTGGGTTACTGTGGTAAAGTTCTGCTGAGATCACTACATGCTATACTGGCTGAAGCCAATTTGTTATTTACTTAAGATTTTCAGCAACAATTTTTTCTGTAAAGCTGTGCTGCACTGTAAGCAGTCAGGGTAGAATTACAGCCTGTTTTGTAACGGAGCACCAGTCTGGCATTTTGCATTATACTTGTTCATTTTGGGTGTTGCGCTGATGTGCAAGCAGTTTCAAAATTTGCTTAATTTCAGTTGCAACATGCAGTAGGTCTACCACAATCATTGAAGGTACGGAGTCAAATGCAAATATGTGTAGCTGTAAGATTTTTGCCAAGCTATATTTCCTCACTGTTTTTGCTGCCTTGTAACTTGTGTATGGCATGTTGTGAAATTTACACTCACTTGCACAGAGTAGAATCAGTGCTCAACAGCCATTACCTTGAAAATTTCCCATTTGAATTGCATCAGTTTTACTACAGTAGTTCTGTTGTCACTTAAGCTGTCCAATATTGTAATGATATACCTGTGTTGGGGGGAAGCAGATGTCGGAATGGAATGAAATGAAATGGGATGATTCCACCAAAGAGGAACGATCTGTATAGTGACTTGATTTGTCCTCTGAGTTTCTTGCTTATACTGACAGATTTGTTTAATCTGTTGGGTGTTGCACTTCCTGGCGGCTGACTAATAAGTGACTGGCTTCAACCAAAAAATGTAGATTCCATTCCGTTTTGTTATATTTATGTGCAGGTAGTCATCTAGGAGGTCCAAACAGGAAATCGAGTCACCTCTTGACAAAGAAATTACAGACAGCACTGTGACTAATCAAAATGCTTCTTTTGGGATGAAAATATTCTCTGCATGCAAAATTAAATACTTCTAAATATTTTATTTTTTTGCCTTTTTTTTTTGAGATACTCAAAAGAAAATGGAGTAATGGCCTAATCTTTCCTAGTTTGGTTTTGCTGAAAGGTTCGAGACCCCTTTTCTTGCTACACTTGTTTGATGAATAGAATACTGAGCAAAGGTAAGTGCTGGGGGTGCAAAATGGAACCATACACTATTGATAATACTGTCCTTAACATGCTGTGCAAGACGGCCAACCATGCAAGAAGGTGAAGGGGCAGATGGCCCTTAAATGTCTCTACACTGGGATAGCTGGTCGAAGTTTCAGGAGTTCTGCTGATGCCCATATAAAAGTACACTATGGTTGCCCTGCTATTGCTTACCCTTCTGGGGAATCACTTTTCTAAAAACTGTACCTGAAATTTTGTTTGCTTTCAGACCTTTGATTTTGTTGTTGCTGGCCAAATCTGAATTACAACTGGCATGGCCTCCATTATGTCTTGCAAAAGGGGCACTGGGGAATTGAATTTGAAATTTTACAGCAACAGCACTGAGGGCTTTGCCTCTTTTTCCACATTCTTCAGGTTTGATTTTAAAACAGAATCCTGAATGAGTTTGTTTCTTTCGGCCTTTCCCGGTTAGGGGTCGCCACAGCGGAACTCCCGTCCGCTAATGATTGGTAGTGGATTTTTACGTGCCGAGTTACCAGCCCTGATGCACAACCTTCAACGAAGGTACGCCCATTCACGCACGTCTCCACGCATAAGACGTTCTAGCTGTGAATCGAACCGGACAGCGTCTTACTGTGAGGCGACAACGCTACCGCAGCACCACCGCAGTAAACAGAATCTTGAATGAGTGAATTTAGGAAATTTGCTTTAGTAATCACCAGACAGACAGACGGCCTGAAGTTTAGCAATACCAGCGGCTACACTTCAGGCAGAATTGTATGCCAGTCTTACAGTGAGCTTCAAAAACTGGGGAGAGGGGTGCTGACTGGGACTGATAACTTGTTTCACAGCTTCATCCGATGTATCTCACTGTCCATGTCTTGTTAGAATTTAATGGAAATGAATCTTCTACGCAAGGCAGATTACAACCCTCAAGACGCAAGACACAGATTCACTGCCTAGAGTGGTCAGCAGACCAAGATTCCTTGTTTGGGGGATATCAGCAAGACTCTTCAAGAGTTTGTTCCTTTTTAAGGGTTGACATTGCAACTATAAAATCAGCTCTGTAATTTCCAGTCAGTAGTTCCAATGCTCAGGAAGCCAGGGAAACCTATCTGGCTACCTAGGTACAGCAGCAAAGTATCTGGGCCGTCTCATACCATATTTGTGGGTGGCTAGCTTCAAATACTTCACCAATGTAGACTCAAAGACTTCTGAGTGATCTAAAAGGCCTCCTGCACGGTGATACATGAGGTGGATACTGATCTGTAAGCAATCCCTCCTTTTGCTGCATCATTTCTAAGATCTTTGAAAATATATGGTTGTCAGAAGGAAACAGAGGCACTGGCATCCAAATCAGCTTTGACACAGAGCATGGACATCACAGTGGAGGAAATTATGTTCTTCCTCCTGCATGTGTACTTTCCTGCTCCCTAAGAAGTCTAAAGATGCAGCAGCATCAGCAACTCAAATGGGGGTGTATGGGAAAAGCACAGCATAGTCCCTTGACACCCTCTGTTCTGCTGGTCAACAACACAAACAGCCATAGGCTCCAACAGAAAGTTATCTGCTGAGTTAGTACTAACATCCAAGCTGAGGCAGAAGTGAAAGATGGCCAGTGTAGAAGTGTATGCAACACCAGTATCTATGCTAATACCATTGTTGTGTTTAACACTGAAGGCAGCAGAGACAACAAAGTCCAACTCCAAGACCTGCATCCACACTGAGAAGTCTGGCACCAAGCTCAGCCCCAATGTTCCAATCCCTTGCATCAAACTCATCAAGCCCATCGACACTGGCAGTCTCCATGCAAATGGCATCAACAATGGTGGCTTGGTCAATGGTAAACTTACTTGTATCGGGATATGTGTTCCCAAGATCAGAACTAGTCAACACTAAAGTCTCCAGCTATTAACAGAGTCAATATCCGTATTCCTGATAATGTCCTAATATGATATTAGTATTGTATGTTAAGGAAAAGATGAAAAAATAGAAAGGTAGACACTTGCCACCATGAAAATGATGGGGGGAGCCACAGACAATTGTAATGGTCAATTCTGAGGCTGCCGACATACGTGTCAACGAATCCTTTAGCATTGAAGAGGTACTATATCTGCTCAAAAGGGATTTTTTTTCTTAAAGGTAAAATTTCAATTATTGCCTCTCAGAGTGCTAGGTGCAAAACATCAAATTTCATATTTGTGTATGTTATGGTGCTTCCCCAAAACAAAACAAGCAATGTTTATACTTCTTTCCATAGTTACAGACCTCATATGGAGCAGCGCTTGAAAGCCTTCTTCTTGAAAACCAATAAAGGATCTTAAAGCTCTACTTCAGCGTATTTTTTGACTGCTTAGACTCCATCGTAGAAATGTTCTTAAGAATTTTTTCACAGAGGAGAAACTCCAGGTGAAACAAAAAGCTACTCCGAACGAGGCTTCAGCAATAGATCTTTCCATCAACAAAGACCACAGAACAAACTAGCATAGCTAGACAGCTGGTCCCATACTCTTAGGGAACTACCTGCTCTCTTTATAAATTTAATAAGGCAAAATAAAAAACTAGACTAAATTAACCAACCTTGCTCCCACAGGTACATCAAAGCAGATAGGCCAGAGAAAGCTTGATACACTGGAGCTGTCACTGACTCTGTTCACAAGACCTCCACCATACAATCACCTTGAGGTGGTCCTCATCCTCTTAGGCTCAACCCTCAACAGGGGGTATGTGAGAATTTCTGAATTTGATAGTTACAGACCTTATAAAAAGTGTACTCCATAATAAACAGGAACATTTTGAGCAATTCTTTTTTAAATAATAAAATGAAAGCTGAGAAAAATATGAGTAAAGTTGAAAAACAGCAACAGTAGATACTAGGGAAATGATAAAAAAAGGCCTAGGAAGGGAATCAACGAAGGCAATAAAGAACCCCACAAGAGAGAAACAAAAACAGGTAACGAACACTTCTCAGGTGTCAGAAACTCCAAACAGAAAACCAAAAACAAAATGGACCACTTCTCTGATACTATTTGTTGTGTGGCAAGACATCTGTCAATGAAAGCCTCAGGCAGTCCTTTATGTGTAAAGAGTTGGGATTTAGTAGCCTGGAAAAGTTATAAAAGCCGAACTGTCCTAACAAATAATGGCATTAAGTTTGCTATCAACAAGGACAGAACTCCTTATACCCTGTCTGTTCTAAGTAAACAGCCTCACCTCCTTACAAGATCAAGTCTGGAAATGAAGTCATGTCTCCTGGCAGAGCAGTGCATCTTTCATGATAACATTTTTTAATAAGTTCAATAAAAACAAATCAACCAAAGTAATCAATATACAACTTTGTTTACCTTTCTTTAAAGCTTCAAGAAGAAATGCAAGGTTTTCTGCAAAACTTCCCTGTAAGAAAATGAAACTCATTAATAGCTGCAGAAGACTGGAATCATAGAAACAAGAGGAAATTCTCTACATTTCTCATATCAGTAGGAGGCTCTGTGCAAAACCTTCATGTATCACCTATTTATCCTTTACTTTGCATCTCTACAAACCAGAGTAAATTCATACCCTGTAAAAATTGCAGTGCTTCTTTAACAAAATCTTGGTACTGAAGTAAATATGCAAGTATACTAGTGCAATCCAGTTTAGTTCTGTCAGACTGTCCAAACTGGTTATAGTTTAACAGCTTTTTTCATAATTTAAAGATAAGTTTGACCTACAAGTATCAACATTCATGGCAAAAAAGTGACCGAGTATATACATTATATAAAGAAACGGAATAATTCTAAGCAAAACCTTACTATCTGAACAAAAGTTTAATCTGGGAAAATATAGTAGATATACATTTTAGCATAAAATGGGGATGCTAGAGTGTCAGGTGTCATATTGTAGATTGCACCTTACATTAAAATTTGTAATTTTACAAGAGTTGCTATAACAGCTTTTTGAACCTACCAGATTTTAAAGCGTATTACTCTATTATCCACACTAACAGAATAGTGAGAATAGGAGAGTATAACCCATCAGCAAAAACTTGGTCACTGTCATGGGTGATAATATACTACAGATACATCAAATCACTAGGCATCAATCTCAAAGTACTTCCCTTTTTGAACAAAAAATATCTCCAAGCGCACACAATTATAGACCCTCTAAAACATTCTATAAACATAACAAAAATGATTTCATTCCTTAAACCTGGGGCAAGCTCTGATAACATTACAACCCCTCCATAAAAATCCTAATTTAAAAATAAATAAGATGCTAGACAGATTCCCTTCACTGATTAAAAGAAAAAAGAATACAAGTTATCTACCCACTACTTAATTGTACTATCCAAGAAATGAGAAATAATTTGAATCTACACAAGTCTTAAGTCATAACGTTTAGAAAAATCAAAGAGATGTGTTCCAGTTACCTCCAAAACCTTACCATACCCAATAGTGACATGGAAAAATGCACTCTGCTCTGGGAGACTATCCTCATGACAAAGAAAACTATAACAAACTCATACAAAATGATAGGAGAAATAAATGTTCCAGAAAGACCTCCTTTTCTCTAACTACTGGAGGAAAATACAACCATCTTTGGACGACCACGAGAAACAAAATGCAATTAACCTAACACTGAAAAGCGTACCCCTTAAAAAACTGTTGTACACACAGTTTATTATAAATAACGCATATTTCACACCTGCATTACTACACAAATTCAATGCAACAAAATCACCATACTGTCCACACTGCAATGATCAGATAGCAGATTTAGTGCATATATTTTGGAGTTGCAAATGCATTTATAAACTCTGGAATTCACTAAAATTGCAATTACAAAAAGTGGGATATCAATCACTTACATGTGAATTTACCATATTACATATTCACCCATCTAACTTCTCAGTAAAACAAGAAAACTTACTTATAACCATATTCTCATTAATGAAACTATATATAGCCCTCAAATGGATAGACTCTATGAACATCTCTTGGGAGGGTTTTAAAAAAGTGGCTATTAAATACCTATTAGCTCACAAAATAGTAATGGATAAAAGAAACAAAAACAGTAAAACTCGAGCAACTTGGGAACAAACCTTCAATATCATACTAGCATAAAACATCATGCACACTATAGAGTAACGTGTTATAAGGGAACCTAGCAATATACCCGCAAACTCAACAAAATATGGTATTGCAAACATTAAATGTCTGTGTTGTCTTTATATTGTTTACACTTGTTTGAGAAAGCATCTATGTATATAGTGTAAAGAGGTTATATGACCTTCATGTTTCTATATTAACTACAATGTATAACTTTCTCTTATGATCATGTTATAAATATGAAAACTTGTGTCTTTTATAAATGCAAAATAAAAATAAAAATTATTGAAAAAAATTATTAAAACAGCTTTTTGATAGCTTGATGCTTTGCTCAGCTTTGTTCAACAGAGTGATTTCATTAAATTTATTACCCTTACCACACTGGAACAAAACTAAATGCTGTGTTACCATCAATAACCATGCTAAACAACACGTTTGATGCATTTTGCTGCTATAGCAACAACCATGGCTTCTTTAAGTCATCAAAATTCAAAACATTAAGTTAACTAAGGAGATACCTGAACACAGTTTGTCTTGGCCCAAATTAAAGATCAGAATACAATCAAATATAATGAGTTAGGAGACTTTAAAAATTCCCTACAGACTACTCTGTCAGGAATACTGGGCGAGCAAATGAGTGCAAAGAAGAAAATGATTTTTTTGAGCTGGGATACAGGATCTGAATTGCTTAGACACAGTAAGGTCTTGTTAAATTTAATTCTAGTGGCTGCCAAAAACCCAACTACTAGAAAATGGAAATTAAAGTCTTAAAACTACACTTAAAGTAGTAAATATTGTAACAGAGATAAAAGAACAGGAAATGGAACCTTTAGAAAAGTGTAGTAGTAAACTGTATAAAAAAATGGAAATTGTGGGAACAATACATGCAAAAAATGTTTGAGAGGAGGAATAAGGTTTAAGGGAATGCAGGAATTGAACAATTTATGTAATGTTTCTTTGATTATATCATACATCAAAATATAGATGCATAACATTTGTAAATGTGATCCTGTTATACTGTTTGACTACTTTTATATAAATTTAAGTTGGTCTATGTCACAAGTGATAATTCGATAAAGGTATTACAAAAAAAAGAATGTAATCAGACAAGTAACATTTTGAAATCCCTGCCCATGATTATGAAGGTATCAGAAGTAAAAGTTACATTCTGGACTTCAAAATCTGTCAATGAATTATCAAAATGGTGTTATCAATGCAAAGTATGCAGTCTTTGCTTGTACAACTGAATGTGATGCAGGAAATACGGATAAAGTCTATTTGGAAAAAAAATTCCATTTTTATCACCCAGTTTAAACAGAAATCTTACAAGACATCTCTGTGATGAGACTGAAGGCACCGTATACTAAAACTTCAACAGAAACACAAACTGGATAATTATGTTAGCTTAAACATGATTACTAATTATACTGTATACAACAGTATTAAAGTGCACTACAAATTTCACACTTCAAAACGATTCCACAATACAGTAACATTAACAAAAAACATTTATCTTTAATTTAAACCAACTCCCCCACAAGTCTGAATGAGCTGGATGCATTTTTCAGAATAAACATATTCCGAAGTTTTTACTGTTTCACAGATATTACTTGTATTACTCAAACTGTAACACACTGCATTTCTACAATCTATACATCTTCTAAAAAAATCACTACTGGTTCCTTACATCCTTTAATCTCTTTATATATCCTGTCACCAATATAGCTTTCTAAAAACAATTTCCCAAATGGATTAACTTAAAGTAATTCCACTACATCAACAAGTTTTCATCTAAACTGAATGGTACTTCCTTCTAACCCTTCAATATTTTCTCCTTCAACATATAACCATTGCCCGCTATGGCAATGGAGAAATCACTGATGTACAAGTCAGAAGAGTGATCAACTGTTTGGGTCAAGCAAGGGACACAAGGACTTACTCTTCTTAAAGTGCCAGTTTTTGTACCAGTGGTCTTGGCTCCATCTGATTGCAAAGATGCTTGACATCATTACTTGGCTGCAAGGAAACATGGAATAGAAAAGAGGAAGACCTTGATTTAACTGACAAACAGCTCTATATCTCAGATGACCCCACATTTCTAGCAACATTAGGAAGATGTTTTTGTACAGTTTCCACAAGAGAGGGACTGAGATTTCTCTGCTAAAGTATCGGACTGCTTCCTGACTTGAAAGGTAAAAGGCTTGAACAGTTAAGCTCATCAGTACAGCACTTTCACATAATTACTGGTAGTGTACAAAAAGCATGAAAGGAGTACGATTCTCCCTACAAGCTGATAAACATCACTACCATTGTGTCTGCGACAAGAGGCAGACTCCCTGGTCTGGCAGCTGGCCGAAAGGCTATTACAAGTATATGAAAATCCAACACTACCTTGAAGCTGATGTATCTGAGCTGGAGACCTCTGACCTTTATTGTTCAGATTCTGCAATTAAGTACCATGAGAACACTAAGGAATAAATGTTGAAATTCTGATTTGGTATGAAGAAAGCAGAACAAGGGGTAGCTTTTTACAGACAACTACCTGCATGAACCAGTACTGAGACATTAAATTTCCAAAGGCTGCTTGGGTATCAGAGAACATTTATCAAATGTCGTCTGCAGCTGGATACCAGGAGTATTGATATAGTGAGACATGTAGCCCACAGCATTTAGAAATACCCTTACTAGAGAAACAACTGCGGAGATATACAGAAGAAAAAAATCCATTACAAAGGGTAACCATACAGAATTGTATGTCCAAAATAGCTAACAAAAATCATTTATTTCAAGGAAGAAAGTCTACTTTTGTGGTATTTAAGGGAAATTCCCAGGTTACGAAAGCATTCCAGTCACATGGAAAGTAAAGCCTCTGCTCAAGCACTCTGCCTGAATCAGACATTGCACTTTTTTTTGCATCAAAACTTAAGCTTATGACACACTGGTCTTTCAGATTCAAGGTTGCTATTACCAGTGTTGAATATCTAGTTTCCCATACACTTAACCAATGCTGTTTCTGAATACTGTACTGTCACAGTAGTAATTTATTTCATTTTTCTACGTTGCTGTGTAATTAATCTACTTTTTTCCTGTTATTTGAGTTCTCTTAAAACAGGACTGAATCTTGCACTGGTTACACTTGCTGTGCACTCCAGGCACACGTTTTTTTTAAATAAATCAGCTTAGACATGGCCTTAGATAACAAGCACAGGCCCCCCTCTACGACATCTGCGGCCTAGATAGCTACTGTAGTTCTATCAGAGTAATTCATTGTTTTACAGCTCTTCCATTTTAAGAATCTCTGAACTTTTTTTGCTATTGTCAGATGGCTTGTATTTAGACAGTACATTCTTTTATAGACCTGCTCAATGAGGTTATAGGATACAATGACTTCCTACAAGTCTCCTAGCTGCACCTTTAAGTATGAAATTTGCTACAGAGTAAGCCTTTCTAACTTTGAATGGATTACACAGACAAACAAATTTACTATCTACACTGCTCACAGTGATGCTTAGATCTTTTACTTCTGTGTACTCAGTGTGTATCAAATTTTTTTAAATAAAACTTTTTTCTCCCCACATAAATTTAATAGCAAATCATAACTAGACCAGTGATCTTGGACCCTGCATTGTAGTCTACTTTATTAAACATACATTCCCAGGTACTTTGCAACATATCAATATCTTACTAGAGCTCAACATTACAGACTCCCCCATCAGCCCATTTTGTTTACAATGGAATTTTGTTTCTGAGCTCTACTAGTTCTCCGTTCCATATTTTATCTCTGCAATTATCTTCACCTCTATTGTTGTCTTTGGTTGACAATTTCTAGTTATAGATTTCTTAGCTATTAACACCAAGGATAGCAAAGGTTTCACTCCAATATATTTTTCACCAACTCAACAGTAACAGCTGTATAGAAGTTAAATTGTCTTCCAAGTTATAAGATTTAGCATATCATTCAAGTCATGTTTATACTGAATCAACTCCATGCATACATAATACATGCTCCTAAACATCTTTCTGAACCATAACATCTCCAACATATGCCATGTGTGTGGGAACATTTCCAAGCACAAATTCCAAATTTTCTTGGATCAATTACCTAGCTAGGATTAAGACATTCCCTAAAATTTTCACCTATAACAACTGTTCACTCCATGCTGTTTACCTTTATACTATATTGTCTTCTCAAATCTAATAATATCTTACATGCCCTACTTATTATTATTGTCCATCTGCCATTTCTGTTCTGGCCTCAATAACAAAATCTGTTTGTAGTCTAACAAAATTACCATCCAACTGCTGCATAGTTTTAATTCAACCACTAGACATGTATATGGCAAGTTGATTTGAATTCACTAACCAAGAAGTTTGTCTCTGTTGAATACATTAAATTACCTCATTGCCTTTTGTCATTTCCTCTCAAAATCTTGGTTCTTTCTTTTCCAAATGCTCATTGTATTTTCTTCAGTGTCTTTCTTATTACTATATTTGTTATATAGTATTATTGTTCTATTTTTCCAAGATCTAACTTCCTTTAACAAAGATTTGCTTGATACTTTGCTTGATACTTTTACATATACAGGTCTGTACATAAATGCTCTTTGTATTCCTTTCCTTGATCTACTCAAATGCCCAGGTGTGATCCTGTTGTTACCTTGTCAGCACTATGCCTATCATGTTCTTCCATTTGGTCATAGAGTAATGCACTTTCAGGACACAGGATATAAATTGTGTTGTTTTATATTATGACTAAATCTGAAATCCCAAACTACCCTGCTTCTTTGTCAGTATTAATTTTCCCCTACCGCGCACACACTTTTGTTGCCCCAAACAATTTATTTTTTCATATTCTTCCATATCTGTTTTTTTGGCTGGTATACCCAAGCCTGGCCTACATAAAAACAGTAGAGTAGAACCAAAAACATCTTAATCCCTGGTATCTTACTGTCAGTATCCACAAACTTCAAGTCCATAATCTTATCTTGCTTACAATCTTTTGAGTAATTTCTTCTTGCATTTGTAGCTCCTTGGTCAACATCCAATTTCAAACAAATTCAGAAGCATCTCATCTTGTCATGACCAAATAAAGGGAAGCCCTGGGTGCTGCTCCTGCACTGGCCCAAGTAATTAAGGAGCCTCAATCCTCACCACTAGCATCAGTGAGGGACATACACATTGAGAAGATGACAAGTAAACACACATACAGTACAATTTCCCTTAATAGCATACAGAAATCACAGTCAGTCTGGGGCTGGTTTCTCCCTTTTTCTCCAAATCCCCAATAAGACTCCCCACTGGCACAGCCACTTCAAAGTTGATAATCACAGGAAATATTTGAAAACAACATTGCAGGACAGTCTCAAATACAGAAAACATCTAAACTAATCTTACTTTATTTCTATCCATCTCTAAAAGAAACCACTGTACCCTGGTTATATACTATTAGCAAATGCAGATGAGTGGATGTTCTTGCCAGGTCCAAAACCAAACAAAATGTACAGACTCATTCTCTGAGATAGAACTATCAAACATTACTGCTGGGTCAGCTAGATGACATCACTACTCGTCACCTGCCCTCAGTTCCCAGGCCAACAGAAACCCAGAATTTAGCACCAGTGGGTCAAAAATACATATCACTCAGATGTTGGCTTGAACTGGAAGTCGTAAAACAATTAAGCACTTTTACATTTTAAACTTGCCAATTATTTCCCTCCAGGACAATAGAAAAAATGTCTAGCTGTAGACATCCTGTCTTCTTGCTGAAATTGAGAGAACACAATCAAACAATTTCAGCTTATTTTCTTGAGGGTTTACAAGTTAACTCTGTATGTTCCAGCTACTACTAATAAAACATACATTTGTACAGACATATTGTTTACCATCCATTTCTGTTCTTTCCCAGTAGGCTACACTGTGGTTACATTATTGAAGCTCAGTACATAACATACAGTTAAACTCACACTTCTGCACCAGTAGTTTGATATACACATACCATATAGTTCTCTTACGTTTGTAAGACAAGCCTATGGACCATATTAATATTCAAAAATGACAATTTACAAAATTCTAGCTAGCTGGGCTGGCAGCCTCACACCCTGTACCCAGTCATATGTTGGGGCATAATTTTTGGTTTTGTTTGATTTATTTTCTATCCTGCTCTACTAATAAAATATTTCATTTGGTCAAATGTAGGTTTTATGCCATGTTCCAAATTGGTAATACATTACATCATCTGCAAAGAGAGCTATTTTCTCATTAGCATTTTTTAATTTATATTCATTTATGTTTGACTACCTTATATTCCTGGATAATGGCTCTAAATAAAAAAGCTAAGAGTAATGTGAAAAAAAATGTAGTTGCCCAGTTCATCTTGTTAGACTAAACACTTCAGATGGCTGACCACCACACTCAACCCTTGCTTGACCTCCTCCATAAATATTAATGCCACAAAACTTGACTTCATAAATTCCCAACTCACTGTCAAATATTTTGGGCATACAAACTATGCATATATTATTGTCCAATGCATCCTTCTAAATCATAAGGGTCCTGTTAATCCTGTCAAATGTTTGCCTACCATCTATAAACCAACAGCGACCTACTTCTACTACGCTCAGCAATGTCTTTGCCATTCTTTTTGCCAAAATCACAAACACACTGTAGTTCTGACTCTGGATCAAAATGGATCTGTATGACTCTGGTTCCAAGTACATCACACAGATATTTCAAGCACGGGCATTAATGCCAATATACCAAAGCAATTGGTCCCATAAGTGTCCAGGCTAATCTTAATTTCTAAACTAGTGCTTGCTTTATTGCAATTTAATAATCTGTTCCATGCATCAGCTGCTCTCTCAGAGAACCACTTAAGTACACTTCTCACTCCTATAGAATCTTCTACATAGATTGTCCGATTATTCTCGATTACTTTTTGATAACCCCCAAACATTCCCATAGGTAGTTGTCTCTAAATTCTCTAGATACTTGAAGATGTCCTCAAAGATCTATACAGTACACTGTACAAGTTCAGATATTTTAGTCTTTCATAACTTACATTTTCAATCCATGGATGCCCTTGCTGCATTTACGCTGTACTCTCTTCAGTTTACTCGTGTTTTTCTAATAAGGTTTCCATATTGTTATTCCACATTCATGTTTGGGTCTAACATAATTAAACAATGACAATTTCTGATTTCCTAAACTGTATACATCTTTTTATACTACTTATAGTTCTACAACTATCATTAACCAACTGGTTGATATGATTAGAAGAAATCAAAAGCTGGATCTATCCGTATACCCAGGTCCTTGCGTTTCAATCACTGTGTGCTGGATTAAATATTCACCTTTCAATTTAGGTCTCCCAAACCTCATATGCTTACTTTTTGATGCGTTTAACATATTATTCTCCTGTGCCCAAATGATCAATTTAGTGAAGTTCTTTTGCAAATATGCCCCATTTATAAAATATGGCATCTGTTTATCCTATTTCAGATCATCTGCATACATACTGCAGAACACCACAGATGAAAGATAGGTATGAAAGATACAATCTAAACAAGTATGGGCCTAGGACATGTCCTATGGGACACCCCGACTATGACCAAGAATTTCACTAGTCCAACTGAAGTAGGATACTTACCATGTCCTATCTGTAAGCCATGCAACTATCCATCTTATTGAGAGTAAATCAGTACCTAGTTGTTCTAATTAGTGTTTTGTGCATGACCCTGTCAAGTACTACCCTGGCTTTTATCCCACATTTCGATTGGAATTCCATCACTACTAGGGAGTATTCTGTACTCTGGTTTCTTACTGCTTCTTTAATTTCAATACCCTATTTTGATTTTAATACTCCTCTTTCTACTTCTGTAGACTGTAAAAGTTGTAATGGTCTTAAATATGTTACCATTTCCTTTGTGTTACTTTTGACTTCCACATCTTGTCTACACAGTGTACTGTAATCATTTATTACATTAGTCATTTTTCTACTCCTACCCTGTCACTCTCATAATTCCTGACTTTAGTTTGTATTCCTTCAAACTTTTGTTGCCTCAAATGCTCAGCAAATAATTTGGTTGTTCTAGGGTTATTGTAAAAACTTAGGTTATTACCACAATAACAGACCAGTGTTGTACTGTTTTTGTCCGGTTCAACCTTTAGATTTCTGGATTCAACCTCTGTGCCTTTCAGAAGCTTTGGATCTAAGACTCTGCTTCCTCTCCCACCCAAAATTCCTTCTGTTCTCCCAAAATACATCAGATTGTCATAATCTTGTGGTTAAGAGCAGGCAAACTCAATCACATACCAGCTTGCCTAACAGGATGGACCAAGAAGGATGGCAATAATATTAAGCAACAGTAATCACCAGGCTGTCCAAGGACAAGCCCCCTAAATCAGGTCCAAATGTTTGACAGGAGCGAGGGGGGAACAATTTAAGCTGGGGGATGGAGGTAAGAATGTTGAACCAGGCGAAAACGTGGATCTGGCATTAGGGCACTACATAACTTTCATATCCAAGGCCACCTGTGTTTGCTCAATTCAACCTCTGGGACAGATTTACAAGCTTCCAAGACACTTGACTGGTATCAACAAAGGATGTTCTTGGGAATGGTGGAGCCAAAGAATGTATGGGATCTGCAGTGTACATCCAGCTTGTAGTTTGGCACAAATGTGTGAACAGACCACGCAGCTGCACCACAACTCTCATCAACAGGAAGTCCACTCATAAAAGCAGTAGAAGCAGCTATCAACCAGACAGAATGAGCTTTTGATTTGTTAGGTAAAGATAGCCCCAACTTTTTGTACAGAAGCATTATACAGTAAGAAAACCACTTGGCTAGAGTGACTTTTAATACAACTAGACCAATTTTTGCTTTAGAGAGAGAAATAAAAAGTTGATCAGAACTCCTGACATTCTTAGTCCTGTGTAAATAAAACCAGAGTTGTCAAACATCTAGCAAATGCAAAGTATACTCTTGTTAGAAAATTTTGGGAAGAATACTGTCAGACTGATAGTCTGACAGATTAATTTCAGATGCCACCTTTGAAGAAAGTTAGGATTCATTCTCAAAAGCATCCTGTCCTTATGGCAGACCTTTTACAGGGGGATGGTATAATGGACAAAGTGTTTACCTCACAGACACAAAGTAAAGGGTTTGATTCTCACCTCTGGCCACTTTCGGGCTATTGGCTAGACATGCAACAGTCTGCAGACTGATTTGCCTAGTATTACTTATGCAGAAATCCTTCTTGTGAAAGTAACAACCGCCAGAAAGTTTTCCAAGTAACATTTTAAGTCTACTGTAGCTGCAGGTAAAAAAAGGAGCTTGAGTTAAAGGTCAAAACATGATAGTAATGTCCCCATGGAGCAACTGGATGGGGGGGTGTCTTAAAAGAAAGGTTCCCCTCAGAAAACCTTTAGGGAAAAAATAGGAGATTGATTTTGCCCAATGTGAAAATTGGAAATGACCGCCAACTGGTGAAAATTGGAAATGACCGCCAACTGTACCCTTAATGGTTGTGACGCTGGATCCTTTTTGGAAAAGGTCTGAAAGTCCAGGATAGTTGGATACAACAGAGGCTGAAAATGGATTTATTCCCTTGGAAAAGGCTCATATGGCAAACTTTCCCCATTTGTGGGAATAAACCTATCTAGTATTTGGCCTTTTTGAGGGAGTTAAAATGTGGACCACCGTAGCGGAAAGCCTGACATCTCTGGTCACTACCAGAATTAGAGGAAGTCTTGCTGTGGCTGCCCTAATGGAAGATTCAGAAGATTTGGACGACCATCCAACACCCATGGCTGATGTACTAAACGAGGGAAGAGGTAGGGAAATCAAACTTGCTGGGGCCAAAGTGGGCAATGAAGATTACTTTGGCCTTGCAATTTCTGGCTGTCTGAAAAAAAAATTAATTATAAGGGGAATGGGAGGAAAGGCATAAAGGAGATGCGGAGGCCAACTGTAGATTACAGTGTCCCTTGAAGGTTGACCCTGTGGAGGGATTAGGACAAAGTAACTGCTGCATTATAGGTACAAAGCAAAAAGATTGCAACAAGGCTGGCCTCAGTAAATGAAGATTTGTGTCGCCATTGTCAGAGGGACCCCTTGTGAGGAAGAATGGATTTGCTCACTTTGTCTGCTAAAACAATGGAAGTCCTCAGAACGTGCATTGCAATGAGAAAGCAACAGGAGAACACTCACTGCCACACACTCGTGGCTTCCTGGTAAACTGGATATGCACATCCAAGGAATGAAGAATTTTCTCCCTGGTTTTGTGGATTGGGAAAGAAGGTAGAAAATAGCAGCATGTACACAGAGACTGTACAGCTGTAAATTCATAACTGCTGACAGATTTATTGAAACAAGCTGACCAAGCACTACTGTGAGTTTATAAACTTCCTTTTTAACAGATAGATTACTGTTGAATACACTGCACTTCCTCAGCTGACTCAGATTACAAAATGTCCACCAAAAAATTATTCTACAACCACTTTTATAGTGTCAAAACTTTGCCTTTGACGAAAACATTATCTTCCTGTACTGAAGCATTCTCTCTCTTGCATCCTTATCTCACCCACGCAAAACCAGTTCTCAGCAGGCCGAAATGCTCTTTCATTGATAGGATTGTTTGTAACTTTTTCTGCTGTGTTAGCCATTTCTCTTTTTAACTGAATATCTGTGTACATTCAACTGCTTTGGATATTTCAACAAGCCTCTACTGTTAATGCCATTCGTTACAAGAACATTCAGAAGTATAATACCTTTTGTTACACACAAGCACATTCTATTAAACCAATGCATTACACGCTATTTCTAAAAATATCACACTGTTGCTATGATTACCAAACCTATGTTACTGTGAAGGAAAAAGTTCTACCGCATTATATACATATTTTCTATCAAATACATATTACTTATGAGGGAAACCAGTTTATATAATTCTATCAGATACAGTGAGATCCATCTGGAGATGGACCATCTGGAAACTAGATTTCCTTCAGAACTGGTGGCAAATGCCACAAACAGTTGGTCCGATTTTCTCAAAATCGGAGTTCTGTCAAGATGTTTCCCATGCACATCAAAGGAATGAAGAATTATTTTGGATTGGGAAAGAAGGTAGGCAGGTGAATAGCTTGATTTAATGAGGTGTCTGTCACCACCTTGGGCATAAAAGAAGGGTTAAGTCCTGAGGGAGACTGGATAGAAGAGGAAGAAAGGCTCCACTGGCATGAGAGCCTGCAGCTCAGAGACTCTTCTGGCAGAAGTGACTGCCAACAAAAGAGCAATTTCCCAAGCTAGAAACTTAAGTTAGTAGAAGCTGCTGACTCAAAAGAAAACAGGGTCAGTTTTTCCAGAACAAAACTGAGGTCCACTGCAGGAGGTGGTGGTCTCCTGGGTGGCCTGATGTGAATTACTCCCCTAAGAAACTGCCTGAGAAGGTGGTGAGAGAAAAAAGGAAGTAGTACAGGGATATGGACCAAAATGGCAGAGGCATGGATTTTAATGGAGGAATAAGATAAGCCCTTGTCAACCAGATTAGCTAGGTATTCCAGGATGATAAGACAGGATAGTGGCCCTCTTGTTCACACCAAATGGAAAATCTTCTCCACTTAGCTGAGTATGACTTCCTAGTAGTGGGTCTTCCGGCCTCTAAGAATGTCTTGAACCTGCTTGCTTATGGCAGTAGCTGTCTAGGATGCTGTGGAATTATCCAGGCTGAGAGTCTGAGCATCTGCAGGCTGAGATGCACAATCTTTCCCTTGTCCTGAGTAAGAGGATCCACACTCTGAGGTAACTGCCATGGTTTCACATTGGTTAAGTTGAGTGGCAGAGGATACCAGTGTTATCTGAGGATATTGTATTGCCCTTAGCCCCTTTTCCCTTATTTTTAGAAGCACTTGGGGAACAGAGGTAAAAGGGGGAGGGGATGCATAGATGAAAAGGAGATCCCAAGGGAAAGAGAATGCATCTTCCAGGCAGAGGGTATGATGAACTTGGAGCAGAATTTTTTCTCAGTCGAGTATTTTCCCTGTTGGCAAAAAGGTCTATATGGGGAACTCCCCATTTCTTGACTATGCTGAGAAATGTTTCCTCGATGCAGATGCTATTCATGGGGGCCATCAGGTTTCTGGTGAGATGATGCAGGAGAAGATTTTGTGCACCTGGCAGGTATTGTGCCAAAAGATGCAACCCCAGAGTGAGCAGTCTCCCAAACTAGCACTGCTAGGCAACAGAGGATAGGAGTGAGTACCCCCCACACTTGTTTATGTACTACAAGACTGTGGTGTCAAACAGGACTCCTGGTTTCCATTTTTTTCTGAATGTTACCCCGCCTTTTTGAACTGCCCATCAGTTCAAGTTCATGTGTTGGTCTCTGCACTGATTTTTACCATTTCCCCTGAGTTTGGGGGTGACTGCAATGGGCTCCCAGTCAGTCTCCGAGCCATCTGTGACGGGGGTTTGCTCTTGGGGGTTGAACCTGAAAGGAAGGCCCTGGTTCAAAGCACAAGATAGTGCCCACCATGCAAAGTCCTCCTTGAGACAAGTAATTAGCTATATCTTGGTTGAGAGAGGCTTGTGCATGCTCGCACCACTCATATAGGAGGCACCATTGGAGTTTCCTTATGTGTAGCCTGGTCAGGGAAACCTTGAGGATACAGGATGCCATGTAATCCAATGCTCTAAGGAACTCTTGCTGTGAGGCATTGTCTCTCCGTGATCTATACGAAGTAATATGCAGGAAACAGACCATCTGGAGATGAGGCCTTCTGCAGGGAGAAATTGAGGACAGCCCCCAGGAAGATGATCCTAACTGAAGGCTCTGATCTGTGATGATTTATGGTGAAACCCAAGAAGATCAAGAGATTCTGGGTGAACAGCAAATCTAAGGAGTTTCGAAAGGCTTATGGCCTGTATGAGACACTCATCCAAGCAGGGGTAAATCTGGACCCCTCTGGGTCTGCAAAAGGCAATCAGAGGAGCTAAGCACTTTGTGAAGACCCTGGGAGTGGTAGAAGAGCCAAAATTACTAGTATTTGCTCTGAAGTTTAAGAAGCTTCTGTGCGATTCCTCTATGGGAATATGCAAGTAGGCATATTTTAGATCTAGGGTGACCATGAAGGCCTGTGGGGATATCATGGGTAAAAGCTTTTGAAGAGTTAACATTTGAAATTTAGGAAACAGCAAGAATTGAGGGCAGACAGGTCTAGGATGGGATGCCAAGAGCCTTCCTTCCTGGGAAGCAGAACAGCCTGGAGTAGAAACCCCTTCCTTTTTGGTGCTCTGCAACTGGGTTCCATTGAGCCCTGGGAGCACAAATTCTGTACTTGGGAAAGGGCCTCTGTCCTTTGATTTGGGGGAATGTCTGGACAGAATGAGTGCTTCAGTGGCTCTTTGAAATGGAATCTGTAGCCATTTGAAATAAAGTTTAGAGCCTACCTGTCCGAAGTGGTAAGACCAATTTTCTTTGAAAAAGGATATTCTTCCTCCTAGTCTTGTGGGGGGACTGTAGGGAAGGGGGTGGGGGTCAGAGACTGGCATGAATGACTCAATGCTGCGCTCTGCCAGGGGCCTGTGGCTAGAACTTCCTTGTCTGGAAGTGTCTGAAATCCACTGCCTGGGTCTTTGTTGTTGTTGTCTTTGTGTCCTTCCCCTACTAGGGTTTCTTTGCCTGGTTTTGGATTGTGAAGGAAAGCATCAATGCTTAAAGGGATGGTTTCTAGTGAATTTAAGAGGCTGAACCTGTAGGAAGTCCTTGCCAGTTTGCATAGATTTAGCTTTGTCCTCCATCTTTTAAGTGCAGCCTCATCTTTGGGCCCAGACAGGAAATCCTTGCCCAGAAGGACATCCAAAAGATTAAACATTACATGCTCAGGTAGGGACTGTACCTTAGTAATGCATGCCTTCTAATAACAGGACCAGTTGCTGAAGCTTGGCTGGAAACGTCCATAGCTTCACAGCTGCAGTGTAGAGAATGCCTAGCAACTTGATAGCTGGAGTTACATAGGTGCAGTAATTCCATGGAAAGATTTTTGTTTTCAATGGTCTTAATTTTTTTGTTCAATTGATCCAGAATAATCTGCTGGTATTTAATCATGTAATATTGAAAGATAAGTTCGCTCATGGCTAAGGTGACAGAGGTATAAGCTTTTTTGCCAAATCTATCAAGAACCCTATCAGTGGGCAGGGTTTTTTTGAAAGAGCAAGCTCTGGCTCCTTTGGGTCCTGGAGTCATAACCTCTGGAGAGTAGAGGGGTTCTTGAAGAGACATTTACGAGAGTCCAGAACCCTATAAAACCTGTATGGTTTTCGAGGGGCTGGAGGGAGGGAGTCTGGATTCAAAGAGGAATCCAGGAAACATCTCCAACCTCTAAAACAAGAGGAATTGCAACAGGTTTGTGCACAAGCAGTTTAAGACAGCTTCTAAACTTTTTGGTTTCAAAATGAATCAGTGCTGTAATGTACACTAAAAAAGGAAATCAGAATGTCAAAATTTAGGCACAACAGCTGTTAACAATTCCCTGGATGAAGAGATCCCTGGATGAAGCTTACTTCATCACGGCCTACTCATGTGATCCCTCAAACTTCCAAATGCCAATGTTTGATTTGGAGAGCGAAGTAAATCCATGCATAACTCGTGCAGATTATAGCTATACTACAATTCAATGTAGTAAAAAAATTAGAGTAAAGTTTCTTAGCACATTTATTGAATAATCCCTTAAGAAATAGGCAAACATTAATTTATATAAAATAAAACAAACCATGTTAATATGTTCATAGTTACAAACATTATACATCACAAACTTTCTCAATCCAGCATTACATAAATTGCTTAAGTCCCCCTTTCCCTTAAACCTCGCTCCTGCTCCAAAGCATTTTTCGGCGTATGTAGTTCCCACAGTTTCCATTTTTTTCTTCTATGTAATTTGCTCCTTCCTTTTTTAAAGATCCCACTTACGGTCCCCTTTTGTCTCTTTTACAATATTTAATACTTCAAATAAAAGGTGGGTTAGACTTTGAGTTTCATTTTGTCATAATTCCTTTTTTTGGCAGCCACCAGAATTAAACCCAAGGCCTTACTAGGCAATTCAGCTGCTGTATACCTGGTCAAAACACATTACCTTAGTTACACCCATTTGCTCAACCAATATTTCTGACAGAATACCATTTTAACAAATAAAACCAAGAACTGGAGCAAGTAACAGTTGAAATAAAATCTAAGCAAAGTTTTATCCAAGTAATTAAAGCGCTTTTCGTTAGCCTCAATAGCTGACTTCTTCAGAAACAGACCCACCAACAACAGTAGTATTTTCTCACATTCTGTTTCCTTCTGAATCATCACTGTCCTATTAATGTTGTCAAATTGCCTCCCTTCACAAAACCATAATGATCCATATCCATCAATAATTTTAGTAAAACCTCTGCTTTTTTTTTTTTTAGCTATTATAGACACACTTTATAAATCATGGTTTAAAATTAAAATGTACTTATATGAAGCTGGGTTTGATGGGTCTTTACCATCTTTAGGTATTGCAGACACCACAGCTTTCTACCAGGATGTTGATACTTCTACTTTTAAAATATCCATCCATCCTCAACCCATTTCCCCATTTTGTACATGGAGTCGGGAGGTCAGTTCTGCACTGACAATCATTGTGAGCCAAAGTTTTCACCACTGGGTGGCTAGCCATGCAGTGGTAGTTCATTTGCACCACTCGCTCGTCCACACACACTCACCTACAGCCAGTTTAGAGTGTCAAATCCACCTACTGCATGTCTTTGAAATGTGGGAGGAAACTGGAGCACCCGGAGAAAACTCACATGGCCACAGGTAGGACATGCAGACTCCCCACAGAAGGCACCCCAGCCAAGAATTGAACTGGAAAAACTCTTGCTGTGAGGCAACAATGCTAAGCGCTGCACCATCGCAGGCACCTGTTAAACAAAACCTTCCAAATCTTTATTACTTCCTTTCCTCATAGCTCCCAAACTTGCACAGGAATACCATTTATTCCTGGAGGCTTTCTTGCAAATTGATTATATAGAACATGTTTTTTATCTCATCTCCTCCTATCTTAACTTTTGTTACTTGTTGAGCCTCAGTTACCTCCAACATTGGCATACTTAAGTAATCCATAAATATATTTCCATTTGTGCTTTTTCTGGATTTCTCATTTCTCTGATTTATATAAACTTTCCAAACATCTCTAATACCTCTACAGGATCTCTGGTTATTTTTCTTGTTATAGGCTCCCCAAGTTCGGCAACAACCCTTTCAACTTTCTGTCACCCAAGTCTTTGTGTCAAGGGATTTTGTGCTCCAGAACTGTCGGAAACAGTTGCTCAACAATGACCTTGCTAAACTCATGCACATTATCAAGACACTCCCTTATTTTCTATTTAGCACTCTGTAGTTGCACCTCTTTTTGTTCTGTGAGATTTCCCATATTCAGCAATACTTTAACATTTGCCAGCCCTCTAAATAATTTTGTTACTTCTTAAACATAGTTCTTTTTATTTCTACTGATTTCAAATTTGACTTTCATTTATCCCACTCAGTAGCTATAACTTATGAATACACTTCTATCTTCCAATAATAACTCTCTCATAATTTCCGCTACCCATTTCTTAAAGTTCTCTTTTTAACAAGTAGGTGGGGAAGTGCCAGTGTAATTTTCACTTCATTACCCTGCATTTTTATCTTGGTTGTTATTGGTGAATGATCTGAAATATTTATTGAACGTGTGTCAAAGTTTTCAATTAAATGCACATGCTCCTTTGAAATATAAATTTTTGTCTGGTCTAGCCCAGTTTTTGTCCATTGGAGAATAAAGTGTAAATTCTGTCAGATATCCTACTACTAAATTCATGCCTTCCATACCAAACAGTTTTATAAAATTTATTCAGAAATCTACCCTTTTTGTTTAATTTTCCCTTCTGGATCCCCCAGATAACATCCTCAGTGTTGCAAATCAAGTTTGTCCCCATCTACAAGATATATTCCTTGTTGACAGCTAATTCTCATAATATTTTCTTAAGCTCCATAACAGCAGTGTTGGGTGGAATAAAATACATGCCAGCATAATCCTCCTCCCTTGCCAGTAGCCCCTTACTACCATAAATCTACCATTACTATGTTTTTACTTCCTCTTCTACCACTACTGGAGCTCCTCTAGCAATTAGTACAAGTACCCCCCTCCTTTCCTTTGTCCATGACATTCTACTGACTATCCATCCTGAAATCCTTTATCAAATTCACATGCTCACTTATTTCCAAATGCGTCTCACATAACATTATTTGCACACTGCATTTAATATAATTCAGTACTTTTACCTTTTAGTCTATACCTGCGAGGCCATTCTCATTCCAATATATACAAGTTTAGTGAAGTCACTATGAGAAGTTATTCCCACCTACTATACAGGACAAGTTTTTTTAAATGTTTATTTCTAGCTTTTGTGATACATGCACCCACTAATGTTTGGCAGGTTGATCCTTTATACAGTTATTTTGTATCATCTCCACTTTGAACCTGTCACATTTTAGAAGACTGTTTAAATAAAAACCCTCAAACAAAAACACACACACAAAACCTACTAACACAAAACACACCCACAAAACTTAATACATCTTCAAATAATGAAGTTTAACCATCGTGATAGGAACTGTCTCAAAATAGACAGCTGCACCCATAGGCATTAACCTCTATGCTAGCCACGTTAGTTTATGCTCCTACTTATACTAACTGCAGTCTGTTCTTGTCTTACTTTATTCCCCACCGAGATGTGAAAATAAGTTGCATGCTTTCAGAAAACATTAACCTTTAGCCTTAAGAAAAAGTGCACTGGCTGTCCTTAAATAAAACAAAATGATAGACTGCTCTAGTAAATGTATTTAGTTATCAGAAAAGTTATCTGCTATTCACTTCCAATAATTTAAAACTTTTTTTATTTGCTTGCCTTTGTACCGTTTAACTTTGCTTTTTTCAGCAAACAATGACTGGGCCTCTATTTACTGCCTTTACATTTAGTCAGTTTGTTTCCATGGAAACAAGAACAAAACGTACAGATACCCCCCTGTTGTAGTTTTCTCAAATGGCACTGAACATTTTTCTTAAAGAAAACTATTCAATTTGTTGCGGTCTCTTATGTTAAAACTCACCTACTCACACACAAAAAAATGCCCTTGGCTTAATTTAATGACAAGTTTTAAGTCAGACATTCACCTATGCAAAAGTTTAAAAACAAGACACTTCAATCCTGTACAGATTACAAAAATCGGTACACTTTTACACCCTCATCCCCCACTCCAACAGCCCAAGACTACAACCCACTGAGTTAAATGCACTTTTCTCCAGCCTTTTTCTTTTTATATTGTAACGCCTACATTCTTTAAAACCAAAAAGAAATTAAACAGATACTTTTATCACATACAATCACTGAAAATGCTTCACCATATTAAACATGCAATTTATACCTTGAAATGTTTTACACAAATACTGGAATGAATAAGATTGTTTTACTTACTTTTTCTCGTTTTTCCTTTCTCCACAATCCCCTTAGTGTATTTCCAAACGTTAATGACATGAAGTGGGGCATATGCCTGTCAGTCCCTGAACAAGTTTAAGTCAATAAAAATCCAATTTTTTTCAGCCACTTTTTCTTGTGAAGCCATATTTTTCAAATGTGATCGATGCTTTCCAGTCTTGCATTTATTTACTAATTTCAGTGTTGATGGTTTTCTTCCTATTCATCTTTATCTCCCAACCCCAGACTCAGGTTCAAGTCCAAGGTAATCCAGATTCTTCTAGTCTGCTCCTGTGATTTATTCCAACTATCAAGCATTTTCCTTTGCAACTTTGGAAAAAAAGCTCACTTGCAAAGTCTATAAGCCTTACTATTAGACGCGCAAGGAGCAGAGTCCCATTCTCTTAGATTTTTTTTTTTTTTTTTGCTGGACTAATTCCTCCTTAGCCTGTTCTACATCAAAAATGACTGCTCCTCCAGGAAAAAAAATGTATTTAGAGAGCTGACAGTAGATTGAATCTCACACCTACCTCTCATCATTCCCTGCTTGCTGAGATAAATTTACTTCTCTTCTGCTTTTCACGGTCTCCAATTTTTTTAGTACATTGCCCTTCTGCCACAATTTTGTCACGGTCAGTTCTTTCTGCTGGTATGATTACATGTTTACTTGTACTTGTTTTGGCTGCTTTCTCATGTCCAGGCTTAGAGCATACAAGCCATGCGCCCTTTCAATTAAATCCAGCTGTGAAATAGTCCAGTTGCTTATTTGTGAATTCATAACATTAATAAAGTCTGTTCCTTCCAGTTTCTCTGTTACAGTATACAATCTCTTTTCTTCTCCACATGTTCTGTCCTCTTATCTCTACCATTCTTTGAGACGGCTACTCTTCAGCATTCTTCATACTCAGCCAGGCCTTTCTTCATTTTGACCATTGATCTTTGAGTTTTATCAATATCTAAATAGCTGTTGAAAGCCTCTTTCATCTTCCAACCTTTTGTTATTTAAGTTGATATACTCCTTCAATGTCTTATTTCTAATTACCTCCAGGAGTACATTTGACTTTTTTCCTGTAAATTACTGGAAGTCACCTCTTGTAACAAAGCTGGAGCTTGAACTGAATAGCTGTGGGATTCTTTCCAGTCAGAGATTTCTCTTCACCTTTTCTACTTTATTTTCTTTTAGGCTCTCCAAGTTTCTCCTTTGCTCACATCCAGGCACTGTACATACTAACCAGTAACTGAATTTTCTAAAGCACGCAGAATTACTGGCCTTTATCAGTTTATTTTCTCACACTGGGAGAGCTGAGATTAAGCTATTGCACCTTTATGAAGTAGTTGCAGCAGGAGCTTCAATCAGGCACTGCTATTCCTTCAAAGGTATTCTAGGAAATCACTCTTCCAGTGATGCTTAAACGCCTAAAATCACAGTCCAGCCAATGAACCTCCACTGAAACCAAGTGGTGTAGTTCCACAATGAAAATATTCAACAGACAAAGGAAAAGTACAGTTGTGTACACTTACCATAAATGTAGATGTTAGAGTGTCTTCACTGTTACAGTCATTACATTTGGAGTAATCTGCTGGCAGGTTGCCCTCATTCGACCTGATTAACAAAGTCTTGGGTCCTGTGTCGGTTGCTGTCCCTTCTTCCATGTAAGGTAGTCGGGTATAAAAAATGTAGCAGCCGCCATTACATCAGTTTTTCTTGCCCCAGATGTCAGGTGCCCCCCAAATGGGGATCCAAATATTTAAGTAATTAAAAACACAAAAATATATATCTCCAAACTAAAGCAAATACACCAAAAAGGCTTTTAAGCATAGCAAATGAAAGTATAAGTATAGAAAGAAAAAAAAAAAAAACAGGTGGTTGGAGGGAGGGTAACCAGGACTGCAACAGTGAATACACTCTAACATCTACATTTATGGTAAGTGTACACAACTGTACTATGTTCTTCGTGTTTCACTGTTGCAGTCATTACATTTGGGTAGATTCCCAAAGCTATGGTTGGGAGGATGGATTTATACAGCATTAGGACCAGCTATAAGGCCCTGCAGGACAGCAGTGGCAAAGCCAGCTCTGGATTTAAAGAAAGGTAAATGGCAATGTTTGGTGAACGTATGAACTAAGCTCCAGGTAGCAGTTCTAGAATGTCTCTGGTAGGAACACCTCTGAGAAAGGCTGTAGAAGTAGATGCAGCCCTGGTGGAATGAGATCTGAGCCCCTGGGGTATAGTTTTACCATGATGCATATAGCAGAAACGAATACAATGGCTTATCCATTTGGAAATAGTCTGCTTTGAAATAGCCTTTCCCTCTGCCCCTGCAGCAAATGCCATCAGTAGTTGATCAGATTTTCATAGAGATTTTGTCCTGTTTAAGTAAAATCTAAGCTGTCTTTGCACATCCAAAGAATGCAGAATCCACTCCCCCTTGTTCTGTGGATTGGGAAAGAAAGTTGGCAAATGTATGGTTTGATTAAGAGCCACACTGGATACCACCTTAGGCATGAAGGATGGATTAGTCCTGAGAGACACCCTGTCCGCATGAAAAATAATGAAAGGCTCCACTGCCATAAGAGCCTGCAATTTGGAAATCCTTCTAGCTGAAGTGACTTCTAAAAGGAAAGCTGTTTTCCAAGAGAGAACTTTTAAGTCTGCAGTAGCAGCTGGCTCAAAAGGAGGAAGAGTAAGTTTTTCCAAAGCAAATTTGAGGTCCCAGGCAGGGGTTGGAGCTCTCCTGGGTGGTCTTAAGTTTTTGCCCTTCTGAGATACTGCTTTAGCAGAGAATGAGAGAAGATGGGAGTCTGTGTTGTAATTATCTGAAATGGCTGAGGCATGGATTTTTTATGGAAGAAAAGGACAGGCCCTTGTGAAGCATCTCAGTTAAGTATTGTAAAATCTGAGGAATATTGGGCACTGCTGTGCTTATCCCTTGTGATTGATTCCAGGCATAAAACCTTTTCCATTTGTCAGCATAAGATTTTCTAGTACTAGGCCTTCTTGCCTCCAAAATGACATCCATCACAGGTTTGCTGAAAGATGCCAAGGGTGAATTTAGGTGATTAGCCACGCTGCAAGATTCATAGTTTTGAGCAGAGTGTGCAGAATTTAGTTGTTCTGCTGAGACAGTAAGTAAGGTGTCTGAGGCAGGTGCTACGGTGGAAGGTGTGACACATTGCACAGGAGTGGGTACCAGTGTTGGCGAGGCCAGTCTACAGCAATCAAAATCATTTTTGGTTTGTCCTGTTTGACATTTAGTAGAACTTTGGAGAGCAGAGGTGGGGGGGGGGAGGGGCATAGACGGATAGGTTTTTCCAGCTGAATGATAGAAAATCCACTTTCCAGGCTTTTTTGTGATGAATTCTTGTGCAGAAATTGTCCAACTGATAGTTCTGGGGTGAGGCAAAAAGATCTATGTCTGGACTCCCCCCATTTGCGTGTCTACATGTTGAAAATCCGTGGTTCCAGTTTCCATTTGTGTGGGTTCATGAGATTTCTGCTTAGTTCGTCTGCCAGAGTATTCAGCTTTCCTGGCAGGAATTGAGCTTGTAGCTGTATTTGATAGGTCAAGGCCGTGTTCCACAATGTCATGGCTAGTCTGCAAAGGGGGTAGGAGTGTGTTCCCCCTTGCTTGTTTATGTACCAGATAACTGTGGTATTGTCTTGAAATGTGTTTAGAGTAGATAAGCCCAGAACTGGACGCCATGATTTGTCTTTTCTAGGTACCAGGAAAAGTCATGAATAGAAACCTTGCCCCTTTTCCTCTTCTGGTACCAGTTGAATAGCCCCCATGTTCATGAGGGACAGTACTTGTTTCTGGGCCTCTACCCACTGTTTTGGGGGCAGGTCTGGCCATCCGTTTAGGATTGGCAACGTGTGGAAATGAAATCTGTATCCCTGGGATACTATACTTAAAACCCATTTGTCCTGGGTTATAAGTTGCTAGTTTCTTGCACAAAGTGCCAGTTTTCCCCCAAAGGGGTGGCCAAAAGGTAAGTGTTTGGCAAGTGTAAGTCATTGAGACTGCTTACCATAGGGAGGTGCCTTGTTGTTTCCAGATTTGGAGGAGGAGGAGGCACCCCCATTGTTTTGTTCTAAAAGTCCCTTGTGACTGAAACCTGGAGCCTTTGGAATGCCTGGGTTTGACTTGAGTGGCTCTCGAAGGAACTGGAAAGGACCAGTTCTTAGTAGGCCAGTGCCTACTAAATCCTGGAGGTTGCACTTGTAAGAAATCTTTCACAGTTTGCATAGATTTAGCTTTATCTTCCACCTTTTTTAAAACTTCTTCAGCCTCATTTTCAAAGAGACGGTCCTGTTGTAAAGGAGCATCCAAAAATTTTGCTTTAACATGATCAGGCAAAGTTTGCTCTTTGAGCCAAGCATGCCTTCTTAACACACTCAGTTACAGCCGCCCTGCAAGAGGCCTGCAAAGAATCAAAACCACATTGCAAAGTATGTTTTCCAACTTGTTCAGCTGAACGCAATAAGTCCTGTAAATCTTTATTTTCCACACAAGTCAGAAATTAACATCGTTTTCTGTTTAAGCAGTCCCATGATATGCTGTGGATATTTAAGCATATGAAATTGACAGTTTAAAGCCCTGATTGCCAAGGTTGTAGAAGTGTAAACCTTCTTACCCAATCTATCCAGCGCCTTGGAATCTCTATCAGAAGGGGTAGGATTTTTAGCAGCAGAGGCCTTAATGCCCTTGGGACCATTAGAAATGGTTTCAGGATCTGCAATAGGATTTTTGAGAAGGAATTTGTGGGAGTCAGGAACCCTGTAGTATCTGTCTGGCTTACAAGGAGCCGGAGGCAGAGAATCAGGAGCCATACTAGATTCTGAAAAAACAATCAACAATGTCAGAACAGAAAGTAGAGCCCAAAGGCCTATGCTGAGGAAGAAGAAGAAAATCCCCAAGTCTCTTTTTTAGATTCAGAGAAATCCTAACTTTCCCAGTGGAAATGTTTCCTTAAAGTATGTAAAGTTTCCCAAAAGAAAAATCCTCAGGGGGAGCAGAAGGAATGGAATCTTCTGCATCAAAGTCCTCATAAGTTTGTATAGACAAATCCTGTTCATTAGAAGAGTCAGAAGAAATAGAATCCTGTTCAGAAGATTCATAATCAATGTCTTGCCTGGGCCTCTTAGAAGGGGGGTGGGGGTTGGCTACCCCTGATCAGGGTAATTAAATCTTCAGCCATTTTGATCATCTGTTTTTAGTCATGGTGGCCTGCACATGTGGCCCAGGCGTCAGTTTTTTAGACATAGATTTTGATTTTGGCCTTAGTTTTGAAGATGGCGTCGGTCTAATATACAAATCTGTAGGCCTGAAATCACCATCAGAAGCCGGTGTCTGCACAGCGGCTCCGGACCCATCTAAGGTAGAGACATCCGCGGGTTCCATAATTGAAGCATCTCACAGCATACCAGACTCTGAATGGGTCTCAGTAGAGGCCTGCGAATTAGAAGTAGCAGGTATCAGGGGCTGTGAAAGCGCCTCTGAGTACTGGCAAACTGGCGACTGGCTTAGGAGAAGCGTCATCAGTTTTGGACCTCGACCTTTTTCTTTGCATTTTTTTTAGGTATTCCGGTAGTCTGATTGCTAACCAATGACATTTCTGGATATATTTATTTAGAAGCAAAAATATACAGACGTTTAACAGGGCGTTGATAAAATTTAGCACAAAACTGACAGCAAGGCACATTGTGGTCAGGGCCTAGGCAAGGAATACAGTACAAATGAAAATCCTTATGAGGTATTTGCTTCCCACAAGTAATGCAATTACTAACTTTTACTGACATCGGTAACGAGCAAGAAAAAGTTTCCCCAACGGGGTACTTAGCTTTTTAGTTGAAGACTTCGGTTCTAAAACTCGAAAACGAAAATTTCAGGAGTCGGCCGACCAGCACTTACTAACTGCTTCTGCTTTGGGCACCGTGCGGCACTGATGTAATGGTGTCGGCTGCATGTTTTATACCCCTGACGACCTGACGTCATGGAAGAAGGGACAGCAACCAATGCAGGACCCAAGACTTTGTTAATCAGGCCGACTGAGGGCAACCTGCCAGCAGATTACCCCAAATGTAATGACTGCAACAGTGAAACACGAAGAACATCGGGATTAGTACAGCAAAGTGTCAGCTGTACCACAGCTGGCTAATCATTTGAAAATGAGAAAAGTCAATCTTTATATGCAAACACTGGATAAGAAAGCTAAAAGTTTCACTCTGGGTACTTGTTATTAAAACAAATACTTACAAAAACTTTGTCTCCAACGACATTTTCTAGTTGCAGCTGTCTTGTAATTTCTTTCAAAGCAATTTTATCATCAGTCTGAAGTAAGCCTTAAAATGCAAATGCAAAAGAAAATTTACTCTTCAACCAAAAGTCACTCTGAGTTATAAAAATCCTGTTACAACTTTATTCTCAAAATAAGAGATGCATAAAATACTTTAAAACTTTTTTGGGGAGATTTACAAAACATGTCTTGCATCCTGCTTTCATATTTAGTAAAACAAATGAAGCATCATTGCGGGACTTGTAAAATGAATCAGTACTTTTAAATTTTCAAATGAAAGTATTATGCAACAGCTACACATGACAGAAGCAAATGTTAATTTTATTTTTTGCATCTAGCAAAAGGAACACTTGTTATTCTAACAACTCAAGTTTATAAAGCAGTCAGGACATATTAGCAGTACAGACAGTAGACAAACATCTTTTATTATGCCCATTGTTATATGCTACTCAACAGTGGTGAATTAGTGTGTCTAGCACTGGACCAGACCTTAACTTAAGCAGGGGGTGGCTTAACTGTTAACATGGGGGGTCTCGCGCCACTCTGACACTTAACCGGTTTGCCTTTCTGACTGAGCGTAATCACTGCACTCCATGCACTACAATAATAATAATCCCACAGGAAAGTAAACATCAGCTTAGGGACTGCAGTAGACTTCTGCAGACATTGCTGGAGGGATACACAGCCACAGACAAGTTACAGAATGGGGGGTATTACTCTGTTCAAAGCAGACTTCTCCCTAGAACCAGCAAGCTGTCTCACTCCTCACCACCAGGATTTTACCTTGGGAAAGATATAAGCTGACTGGAATTCCTGGGCAGGAATGAATGGCCGCAGGACTCTTCCCTATCCAGAGAATTTAGTTTTCCATCTTTGTGGAATGAATGGAACAAATGGATGAAAGTAGAGGTGCCATTAGGCAGATAGCGGGGGCTAAAACAAAATGGTGCAGCAGTCTTGCATGCTAAAGGAGATAAACATGAAGCATCTTGATCCTAGTGCAACCACTTCTCCTCAAAAGAATATTTTACTGATGCAGTGAAACAATTATTGTCAAGTCAAGTCTGAAAGTATAGCTGTGTGATAATGGTTAATCTCAAAAATGAGCTCCTACAGCAAGTAAAACCTACAGGACTGACACTCGCATGACCATTCCTCTTACAGTTAACCTTTCTTCCTAGTTCCTGTGCCAGTGGAACCAGTCTTGCAGCCACTGACAACTCCAAGCATTGTCTTAAATGTCTTCCCAATTACCTGTACTGTCTTCACCTCAACCAGTTCTGCCTCAAAAGAAAGAGCATTAGAGGTACAGAAGCATACCAAACACCCAAAACCATTGCAAAGCTTCAGAAGGATATTAAACTTTGCAAGTGGTGCAGTATCCTTTCCTGAAATTCTTTGCAAAGGATGCATCAATGTTATAAAATATCCTCTCATTGAAACCTATTTACATTAATCAAAACAAAATTAACTAATCAGATGAAGTTACTACACAGGCAGGGTCTGAAGGTGGAAGTGTCTCTATTTACATCAAAAATAAATGTACTTTAAGGCTGGTCAAACAGGACAAACAGGACAATGCACTTGAGCTGCTCCATGTTCAAATCGCAATAGGGAAATCCTTTACCACTTCCTTGCAAGCTATAGGTCCCCCTCTATGACCCAGGAAACCCATACCATGTATTTAAACTTATTAGAAACACGAACCATCCAACCAGATACCATATTCATGGGTGACTACCCCACTATCAACTGGGAATCCTATATGACATCAAATGTACATGCACAGAGATTCCTGGAGTTTGTAAACAAACTCCCGGGACCAGATAAGTCAATACACCAACCAGGGGTGCAACCATACTGGATCTGGTCCTCAATAATATGGGAGAGTGCTGTACATCCCCTACTGTAATGCCTTCCCTGGTAACGTCAGACTGCAAAATGGTCTCCTTTGAGGTAAAAAATAAAACCTGGACCCAAAGCTAAACCGGGAATATTCAGGAACTATTCTAAGGCTAATCTAACCTTCTGCTATTAAGTGAGAACCTGGCAAAATTTCAAGCCCATATAAACCCTGAGAACACTTCTGCCTATGCAGAACTGTTCACAGAAACCCTGTACAAGCATGTTAATAGCTGTATAGAGGCAACTGTACCTACGAGAAAGGATTACTGAACTCGCTCAGAAACAAGCCACCCTGGTGGATTCACAAAATCAATCGGATGTATAACAGCAGGAAGAAAAGCATAATTAGAGGTTGCAGCACCACACAGGATAAAAGCACTCTAAACTTAAACATCTCAAGAGAAAAAAAGTCTACCAAAGCCAAATTTGAGGGAAGTTTGGCCTCTCTCCAACTTTACTCCTCTCTCTCCCCCTCTACCTTCCCTCAAGAAATATCAAATATAACTCCCCCTACTATCACTAGGGAACAAGTCCTTAATGCTCTAAGACCAAGAACACTGCATCAATGGGCCCAGACAATATCCCAGGATGCCTTCTAAATAGCATAAAACATGACCCATCAGGGCCTCTGGAATTACTGTTTAACTTTAGCCTCCAAACTGGCTTCATGCCTCATGAATGGAGAAAGGCAACAGTCATCCCTCTGCACAAAGGTGGGCCATCTACAGACCATGGAAACTACAGACCCACAAGTCTCACTACTCTTATATGTAAAGCCATGGAAATGATCAAGAGAGATATAGTAAACCTCCAGACACTGGCCCCAAACCAGTTTGGTTTTGTAAAGGGCACATCATGCCTATTCAACCTGGTGGACTTCTTTGAGAAGGTCACCAAAGCAATGGATGAGGGCAAAATCATTCACACTGCCCTACCTTGACCTGGCCAAAGTATTTGACAATACCCCACTTGGGCAGTGCTGACAAACTCAAGAGGTTAGGTAAAAACCAGTATGTCACCCATTGGATACCCAACTGGCTCAAAGAGAGGACCCACGAAATTAGAACTCTACAAAGAGGCCAGTCACAAGTGGAGCCCCTCAGGGATCAGCCCTTGATCAACTCCTTTTTGGCATTTACTTTTCAGAAGTCAAGGCCAATGTCAGTGGTCTCTGGCTGACTAGATTTGCAGATGATTGCAAATTAGGAGCAGTCAATGAATCTCATACAGACAAATGTTCTCTCCAGGAGGAGCGGACACAGACCAACAACTGGTGTGAGAATCATGGACAAACTAAATGCCAAGAAATGCATAACAGTATCCTTTGGGAAGTCATCCATCCCTGGTAACAATCATATTGACAACACACCCCTTAGAGTTGACCCAGTAGACAGGGACTTAGGGACACACACAGATAGCAATCTAGGCTGTGATCATCACGTGTCTACAGTGGTGAGGAAATCATTTTATGCTACACAACTTTGGTATAGCATGCAAGTCCAAGAAAGTATAACCAAAAATACACCGAGGTACCACACAATGGCGTCTTTATTACACAAAAAAAAGAACAGTGGTGAGCGCTTTCGCAAAACTAATTGCTTCAAGATGAATTTTTGGTTATATATATAGTTCTGGTTTTGTGCATCTGGGTTTTACCTGAAGCCGTTTCTCTTTTTATACAAGTCCAAGAAAGTCATTATTCCACTGTATCCGGCATTCATCAGACCTATCATTGAGTAAAATGCCCCCTTTGGTATGTACCTAACCAGGCCTATCCAACAATTGGAACGTCCACAGAGGTTCCTCACTAAAAGAATACAGGACACAAGTAATATGTCCTATGCAGACCGCCTCAAGACCCAGGCTTTAGAGGGGAGATCTACGCCTGGCATACAGGGCACTGTCAGACCGCACTCTGATGGACCTCCTGCATATCCACAAAACAAACAGTACCAGAATTACCCGTTCTAAAAATACTTGAACCTTGCCTGTGATATAAATAGGACCTGCTGGAGAGATCGGTATGTATCCAGAGACTACTTCGTTTAAGGAACAGGCTCCCCCATCCACGTGAAGCAGAGTTCCTCCCTAATCCAATTCAAGTGCAAAATGAACAACTGGATGGGAAACCGGAAATTCATCCCTGGTTTGGCACCTATGTCTCTGATGCAAATAGGTAATCTGTAAATGGTTCATCTCCAGGCCCACGCTTACACTTATCAAGGGTATCAGAACTAGTCAGAGATTTGGGATGCATGGCTAGGCTTAAAAAGGCCCTAGTGGTCATTAGCCTAAACACCTATGAATTATGTCAAGCATCTAAAACTGTTACCTACTCTGATACCTAATCTTAAAACAAAGTCAGCTTATCAGATGAGGTCGTGAAACTAGCATCTACAAATCTATCAAATGCCCTAATCAAGGTAACAAATTAGTTAGCTTTGATAGGAACAGTAAAGTAAGATAAATACAGAAAACTCAAGTAATCAAACCCAGAATTCAAACAGTCCGAAAGTCTTCTACCTCAGCTTTTGAGTTGTGTGTGGATTATTTCAATTTCGGGACATCAAGTTTGGTGCGAAAGGCCTGCTGCTTCAATTCGCAGAAGACGCGCTTCTTTATTACCATCACAAGAGCTAGCAATACCCTTTCATACTTTATAATTACCCTTCAGTCCCGCTAAAATATATGGTGACCATCCCTGGCTACAGTATATCACAAACATCTTGTATCTCCTGCTTAAATGCCACAATTGACATACATTCCCAGAACACATGAAGCCAATTGTCCAATATTCCCTCATCACACTGCTATAAACACATTGCTCCCAATTGTCCAATATTCCCTCATCACACTGCTATAAACACATTGCTCCCAGAAATCTGTCAATAAAGCATTTCAAAAAATAAAAATAAAAAACTTTATAAAATTTTGCAAAAACAGTAGCATACAATCAAATTATTCACATAATTATAATGCTTAAAGCCTCTAGGGTGGAGGCTGTCTCAACAAAAAAAACGGAAGAGTTTATAATGTTAGAGTTGTGTACCAAAAATACAGAGCACATATTTCTCCCAAACAATTCTAAGGCTTTTACATTTTCCTCCAATATCGATAAAATCGCTCCATTCAAAACAAATAAAACATTCCTCATTTACTTTACAAAACTCCAATGCTTCCTAAAAGAGAAATTCCATTTATAACATTTAAGATGCAATCTTCCTTCAAGAAAAATATGAAACTTTCCCAGACTTATCAGGAAAACACATTCACTTAAATTGTTGACAATAGCAATACCGTTTGCTTTTCCTCCCACAGGTATTTCACAACTTTGCCAAGCTACCTGGATGGATCCACATACTGTAAAGAGATGTCCGCGCTGCATTGAATTCCATCTATACTCTTCTCACAGGTAAGTAAGAAAAAGAAAATCAAGCAAAACGTTAAAACACTTAAGGTGCACTATTCATTTACCTTGACAATTGTGCTTCGTGCTTTACAACTGTTTTGCTTTATAGCTATGTTAAAGTCAGGAGGAACCTCCATGGCTGCTCTTTGCTTGACTCTTCCTCTCAGAACACTTCCATCCCCATTTGTAGATTCTTTGTAGATTCCTTTTAGGGTTTTATACTTCTAAGCTATGGTAGATGAGAGAAGTACCCAGCATTTGTTATTCACACATTATGAGGAACTATCTTTCCCTATTAAAGTGCTGGGATGAAATGCACTACTTTACTGGCATGCAATTATTAGCAGAGCCCCTTTTCTCAAAGCTCTCAGTTCTGAACACCTCACAGATCTGCATCCACATTTCTGAGGTCACTGCTAAGCACTCCCACCTTCTTGGGAACCGTGTGCTACTTCACTTTTCTCCCACTCCCAATTCCCCAGCTACCCCTGGACCATCCAGTACATCTGTTCTGCTCTGATTCCCTCAAGACGCCTCTTTAATGGACACCACCATAAAGAACGTATAACCTGCTTTACCTCACAGCCCTCAATGTCAGTAGTACAATATTACTGGAAGTCTAATGCCCATATACTACTTACTTACACAAATGGTACACATCCACAGAATAAAATGCTCATCCTGCCACAAAGTACCCTGTTCTATCTCCTTTCCTCTTCACTCCCTACAACCAGTACGAAATATCTTCATAAAAGACTTAACCAGCCTCTCACATCACCACGTATTACCATTACTTTCATCACTTCCACACCAACAGACCACCACCACAATCCCAAAGTAATAAGACCAATCCCACTCACTCACCAGCCACTCCCAGGATCACTCTCCTATATAATTAGGACGACTCAAACATATTTCTTTCTCCCTAAAAGCACAAGACCTCCTTCAGACTATCCTCCAAAATCATAACACTCCTTCTGAAGAGCAATACTGACCCCAACCCAGGCCACACAACTCCCTTTCAAGAGAAACTGCTATCTTCTTACACTGGTCTACATCCTCCTCAAAACGTCTACAGTACCAGAAAAAGTACACTACATAAATGCTTTTATTTCTAAGAACAGACAGTCTAGGAATCACAGAATCCTGGGTCAAACACTCCCCTAACTTCAAACAGCATCTAACCTCTTACAAGTACATCAGTGATGCCAGACTAAGTAAACAACCTGGTGGAGGTTCTCCATGTACAAACATAACCTAAAGCCAAATATTCCCCAAGCAAACTCGTCCTCAGACTACTCCTACCTGGATTCTCTTAAAATGTCCATCTCACAAAAGGAAAGCATTACTGACTGCTACAGCCTATCAGCCATCCCCTTCACTAAATATATTCAAATCAAATTACAACAACTATTTAAGGAGACTTTAGCCTCAATTATGATCTGCTTTCATTTACCATGTGTACTTTCTTAGCAGGCCTAGGTCTCCTTCAGCTCAAACAGAACCAACAAGACCTAACCTCAGATCCTCCAAACAACTTGCTACAAACATACCAAACTATTTCAAACATTCTGCCAACATCACAAAGGGACCATTGCCCAACCACCTTTACAATTATCAACCATCCTATAAAAATGACAACAATATTACAAGCCTTCACAAATCAGTCCACTAATATTTACAAACTCAAACACTTTCTCACAGCCCACAACTGGAACCAGACACGCTCCTTACATACAGCAGCTCTAAGCCTAACCAAATTTCTACTACAGATCCAAGACAAATTATTCTTGCTTATCCACAAGCTAAACCCACCAAAACTGAATGGCTATACACTGAACTCAAAAAACCTTCATACCCTATGGGACGAAGCATACATGGAAACAATCCCCCAAAACTGACAAACGCACCTCTTTTACAGCCATATGTAACCTAGCAAAGTAGTACATCAGAAGGCACAAAACAAATCTTCAAATAAAACTACCCTCTTTCACTCCCCCAAACAAACACTCTTAAAAGTTAACCTTCACACAGGTAGAAAACTTCCTCATGAACACCCTCTGTGCAAACACAATTCAATGCGGCACAACAAAAAAATTCTTTAAGGAAATCTTCTGGAAAAAAGATCAATCTCCCATCAATATACACATCACAGATCATAAATTATCCCATCCCACCAACATTAATACTTCCTTGTACTTCAAATGCATACATCTCAAAGTCATCTCTATTCTACTTGATATTTCCACCGATGCTGCTGCTGGATTTGGCAGTATAAACTCATGATTCACATATCATTGCAGAAATAATCTAGGTCTTCCTCTCACCCACATATATAATTGATATCTCACCCCCAAAAAATGCCACAGATTTGGAAAACTGCCCTAATTAAACCTCTCCCAAAGCAAACACCCAAGAGATACCTCTCACTTCCATCAAATATCTATTCTTCCACTTCTGGGCTAACTTTTAGAAAAGATGGTGTACACCTAACTGTGTCTATATCTACTAGTATCCTCTGCTCTCCTCTAATCAGAGGGATTCTGACATGGACAAAATAATATGACAGCACTTTGTTTTGCAGGATGTCATCCGTAAGGACGGGTCTATATTACCATATTGAATGGTAAAAATGTCGAACGCTCACATGAGTGAAAACGGATGAGAACTAACTTGTTTTTTTTGGGTCGCGATACAGTGAGGATTGGAATATTTGCCCTTTCCTCACTGTACTGCAACCTCAGAGTTGGAATATATATTTAGCGGGGGATGTGGGGGGCATAGCCCCCACAATAGCAAGTTTGTTCTCCTCAGTTTTCGCTCATGTGAGCGTTCGATATTTTTACCATTCGATAGGGTAATATAGACCCGTTAAGGACCACTGATAGAGGCCCCCTTACAGGTGTCCTATTTATAGGACATGGCAAACGCATTTGACATCGTTGACAGTCTTCTCCAAAACAAACTAAATGAAATTGGTATCGCTCCAGAGTGCAATCCCTGGTTTAAAAACTACCTCAATGACAGATATTTCAAAGTTAAAATACGATCTTTCCAAACAGAATTTGCACCCGTTCCCAAAGCTGTACCACAAGGATTTACTCTGGCCCCCACCCCCTCTCCATATTCATTAACAAACATCTTTGTGACCTCCCTCATGTCCCACTCATCCTCTATGCTACTGATATGGTTATTTACAGATCAAGTCACTCTCACACCAACATTCAATATCAACTCCAGTCTCACTAACACAAGGCCCGCAGTGGCTCAAACCATAAACTAATACTCAACCTCTCCAAGTACAACACTACGATTTCTAGAACACCACAGAAAATTCACCAAGCACCTGACCATCCTTGACTTACAACCATTCCACAGAAAAACTCCACCTTCAAATACGGAGAATTACGGCTCGATCAATCGCTAATCCTCCATTTCCACACTGACAGAGGCAGAGCCAAAATAAACCCCCTCCTCTTCTGGGCCAAAAAGAAATCCCCTTTTCTATCCCAACCAGCCACAGCAGGCATCAACAAAGGTCTCCTTTCTCAACTTGAATATGAACTCTCCATTTTAGTTTCTGCCTCCAAGGAAAACACTGCCACACTTCAGCCAATCTCTAACAGCATCTGCTGATTCATTACAAACTCACTTCTCTGAGCATCACTGCATCCCCATAGAAAAAAACAAATGGCTACCCATAAACAAAGATCTAACCAACGGTTAAGATCCCAACTCTACAAACTATGCAAGCGCCACACATTTACTCCCCCTTACAACTAGGCTTCATGAAACCTCTTTATACAACCTTAGACAGTACTCAAGCCACACCAATTCTTATTACCAAATGCCAGAGCGCTGCACACACATTTTGGAATTCCAAACTGAGATGATGCGGTCCAAATGGAGAGATGATGCAGTTTGAATGGGGAGATGATAAAAATCACCAAGAGAAGGAGAGTAGTATTGCTTAACTGAATTCATCCTCAAGTCTTGGTGAGTACCTTCACAAAGTAGACCCTGTTTTATAAAATCTCACCAAGACAACACTGACAGACTGCACATTTTATATAGCAAATATCATGGAGAGAAGTAGGTTAAAAAATTGCTTTGTGCACGACTCACAGGATAAAGTGGACAATCCTGGTAGGTGAACTGGTGCCAGGACTAGAAAAAATGACTGTGTAGAGTCCTCAAGACATGGAAACTCTCTTTGAATGGGGTTGGGGTTAGGCTAGGCTAGGCTCAGCTCAGGAGATTATGACCTCCCTGCTGTAGAAGGCAGTAGTCCTCAAAAAGCACAAATTGAGGGACCAAAAAACAGCCACAAAATGGTACAGTGGACTATTAAGAATAAGAAAGAAATCCTACATTACGCAAGAAACAGAATTTCTGGATAGAAGATGTACAAAAAGATTGAGAAATTAGAGGAAAAAAATACTCGCAGAAGAAAAACTATCAAAAGCTTCAAATGCAATAGATCCATTAAAAACATTACATAGACGAAGAAACCTTGGGCCATTCGGAAGAGGCAACTGATGAAGTGTGAAAATATTAACAAAATCTAGAAATTTTTGAAAGGTATAGAGAGAAAACATGGACATGGGAAAAAGAGATCTGCAACAGTGTGATATTTATGCAAAGGAGAAAGCCAAACTAATGAATACATAAAAGCAGCTCCAAATATAACTGAAGAGAAATACAGTCAAAAGCACCCACATATGGAAAACTTCACAATACAAAAATTAAGAAAACAAAGGGGTAAATAAGAAGAAAGAATTAGTAATGGAGAAGTTAAACAGAAAATGAAGTTATGGATTACCTGTGAAGTGAAGTGAAGGACTTAGTACAGATAATTCAACTCCGATAACATCACAGGTTGACAATGAGTCCCCAAATTAAGGAGAAATGAGAGAAATTGGGAAGCATCTGATCAGTTGCCATATGAAGAGACTTTGGAGCCTTCAATAGGAAAGCAGTACAAAAGTTCAGCTGGAGCTGCACAAGGGAAGGAGCAGGAAACGGCAACTCTGATGCAGTCAACACTGTGTAGTGGCAGACCAAGGAGTTCTCATATGAAAGAGTAACAGTTGACCAAGGATGAAGCTGAAGAGAATGTTTCACTGGAAGATGTTCTGGAAATCTCTATAGAATACTTGCAGGAAACGAAGAAAGTACAATTGTATACACTTACCATAAATGTAGATGTTAGAGTGTATTCACTGTTGCAGTCCTAACAAATGGGTTATCCGGCTCCCAGTAGCCCACGATCGGCCAGAACACCAAAGGTAAGCAAATATGACGTCAGTTGTAAAGGACGTCAGGACGTCCGATACAAAAGGAGGCAGCCGATGTCACTTCCTCAGTCTTTCTTGCCATAACAGTCAGAAGCCCCCAGAAAACAAGGCTTAAAACAAAAGCCACTTGGCAAATAACACCAAATTTGGCCTGTACCTTAGGAAAGGAAAACAGGAGAGGACTAAAAGGGGGGAAAGAGGGAGGGAAACCAGGACTACAACAGTGAATACACTCTAACATCTACATTTATGATAAGTGTACACAACTGTACTATGTTCATCGTGTTCCACTGTTGCAGTCCTAAACAATGGATTGATTACCAAAGCCCAGAGAAAAGGGAGGAGGAACCAACAGAATTAAGGATTGGAAATAATGCCCTGCAGAACAGCAGTGGCAAACCCTGCCCTGGCTTTAGAAAACAAAGGCAAATTGTTATGCTTTCTGAAAAGTGTGAACAGAAGACCATGTGGCAGCCTCTAAAATGTCTTTAGTAGAGACACCCCTTAAAAAGGCTGCAGAAGTGAAAGCTGCTCTAGTAGAAGTGGGTCCTAACCCCTAGAGGAGGAACCTTGCCATGAAAGGAACAACAGAAAGTAATACAAATGTGCAATCCATTTAGAAATGGTTTGCTTAGAAAAAGCCTTGCCCTGGGCTCCAGGGGCAAAATTGACCAATAACTGTGCTGATTTCCCAAGGTCTTTAGTCCTGTCCAGGTAAAACCTGAGTTGTCTGTGCACATCAAGAGAATGTAGGATCCTTTCACCTCTATTTCGAGGATTAGGAAAGAAGGTAGGAAGGTGTATGGACTGATTAAGAGTCAGGCTAGAAACCACCTTAGGCATAAAGGAAGGGTTGGTTCTCAGAGACCCTACCTGCATGGAAAATAAGAAAAGGCTCCACAGCCAAAGTTTGCAGCTCTGAAACCTTCCTTGATGAAGTCATAGCCAAGAGGAAGGCAGTCTTCCAAGAGAGAAACTTTAAATCTGCAGTGGCAGCTGGCTCAAAAGGAGAAAGAGAGAGTTTCTCCAGAACAAAAATTAAGATCCCAGGCTGGAGTAGGAGCCCTTCTAGGAGGTTTCAAGTTACAAGCACCTCGGAGAGATATTTTCATCAGGGGATGAGAGAAAATGGGTTGTTCAAAAGAACAATGAGCAGAAATGGCTGAAGCATGGACCTTTCCCATTTACCAACATAGGACTTCCTAGTGCTAGGCCTCCTGGCCTCCCTCAGCATGTCAAACACCTGCTGGGAAAGGGAAGAAGAAAAGAATGGAGTCATGCAATGGAGCCATGCTGCCAAATGGAGACACTGAAGATGAGGATGTAGAATGTTTCCCCCTTCCTGAATCAAAAGATCTGGCTTCAGAGGAAGATGCCAAGGAGGAAATTGGGAGACTGTGAAGCAGTGGATACCAATGCTGTCTGGGCCAGTCCGGAGCTATGAGAATAGTCCTTGGTCATTTGTCCCTGATCTTCAATAATACTCTGGGAAGAAGAGGAGGGAAGGCATAAACTGACAACAGCGTCCAAGGGAAGGACAGAGCATCCACTTTCCAGGCTCTGCTGTGACACTGTCTGGTGCAAAAAAGAGGTAGAAGATGGTTGTCTGGAGTGGAGAAAAGATCCACTTGAGGAGTGCACCAACACTGAATGATGCTGTAAAAAACTGCTCTGTTCAGCTGCCACTCATGAGGATCCAGGGTCTGTCTGCTCAACTGGTCTGCCAAAACATTGAGCCTTCCTGGAAGAAACTGACCTAGGAGATGCAGGCCCAGGGATGCTGCTATGGACCAAAGACTCAAGCTCTGTCTACACAGGAGGTGAGAATGAGTCCCTCCCTGCTTGTTGATGTACCACACGACTGTGTTGTCTGTCCTGACAAGCAGGGTCCCTTGATAAAGAAGATGTTTGAAAGCTAGTAAGGCCTGCTGGACTGCCATCAACTCCTTTAAATTTATGTGCAGGTGCATCTGCTGGGGCATTCCAACTTCCCTGTATGCATCTGCCATCTAGGTGAGCTCCCAAAGCATAGTCTGATGTGTCCGTAGTAAGAACATGAGTGGCAAGGGGTGGGCGGAAAAGGCATGCCTTTGTTCTGTAGACAGGCTGTTGTCCACCACAGAAACTCTGTCTGCAGACATGGAAGAAGAGAAATTATAACATCCAGGTCCTGTGTGTGTTGACACCAAATATTCTTGAAGTGCCACTGCAATTTCCTCATATGCAGTCTTGCATATGGAATCATGAGAATGCAAGAGGCCATGAATCCCAGAGCTTGCAGGTATTTCCTTGCAGGGAGCTGGGAACAGGCTTGCCAACTCCTTGAAGTAAACAGAGAGTTGTCTGCTTCTCCTGGGTGAGATGTATCATCTGGGCGGCTGTGTTCAGACTCGCTCCCAGGAATGTTGGCTCTTTGGATGGCACCATTTTTTATTTTTCCTCGTTGAGAGTGTAACCCAGGGAAGAGAGAAGAGTTTACATCCTTTAACAGCTGTTCCTGAAAATTTGCTTGAATTACACACAGTTATCCAAGTATAGATAAATCTGAATTTTCTTCTGCCTGTAAAAAGCAATGACAGGAGCCAGGCACTTTTTGAAAACTCTGGGAGCAGTAGATAAGCCAAAGGGCAGTGCAGAAAATTGATAATGTTGCTTTCCCACCCTGAAACGAAGGTATTGCCCGCAACTTTCCCTGATAGGAATGTGCAGATAAGCTTCTTTGAGATCCAACATTACCAGCCAGGAATCCTTTTTTAACATTGGCAGCAACTGATGCAGAGTGAGCATTTTGAACTTTGGAATTATCAAGAAAGAGTTCAGGATGGATAGATCTAGGATAGGACACCAGGTGCATTCTTTTTTTGGAACTAGGAAAATTCTGGAATAGAAACCCTGGACTACCTGCTGAGCAGGAACTGATTCTATTGCTCCCAGATGTAAAGTACAGTTGTGTACACTTACCATAAATGTAGATGTTCAAGTGTATTCACTGTTGCAATCATTACATTTGGGGTAATCTGCTGGCAGGTTGCCTTCAGTCGGCCTGAATTCCAAAGTCTTGGGTCCTGCGTCGGTTGCGATCTCCTCTTCCATGCCGTCGGGTCGTCAGGGGTATAAAACATGCAGCCGACGCCATTTTCTTTAGTTTTTCTTGTCCCCGATGTCAGGTGCCCCCAAATAGGTAACCATAATATATATATATATACATATATATATATACATATATATATATACATATATATATATATATATATATATATATATATATATATATATACATACATATATATACATATATATACATATATATATATATACATACATATATACATATATATATATATATATATATATATATATATATATACACACACACACATATATATGCACACACACACACAAATACATTATGTATATATATATATATATATATATATATATATATATATATATATATATATATATATACATACATACATAAGTATAAACTTTACCTTCATCTACAAGCAAATACACAACATAGGTTGTAGAAGATGGAGAAGGAAAGATAAACTTTAGAATGACAGGGGGATGGCGGGAGGGTTACCTGGACTGCAACAGTGAATACACTCTAACATCTACATTTATGGTAAGTGTACACAACTGTACTATGTTCTTTGTGTTTTACTGTTGCAGTCATTACATTTGGGTAGAATCCCAAAGCTATGGTTGGGGAGGCTGGAGCTAAACAGCATTCGGTGCGGCTATAAGGCCCTGCAGCACTGCAGTGGCAAAGCCTGCCCTGGACTTAAAGTGGCAAGTGGTAATACTTTGTAAAGGTGAGAACAGAACTCCAAGTAGCAGCCTCTAGAATGTTTTCGGTTGGTACTCCTCTGAGAAAGGCTGCTGAAGTAGCTGCAACTCTGGTGGAATGAGACCTAATGCCCTTGGGCACAGGTTTATCATGGTGTAAGTAGCAGAAACGGATGCAGTGGCTTATCCACTTTGAAATTGTCTGCTTTGAAATAGCCTTTCCTTCTGATCCTGCAGCATATGACACTAGTAATTGCCCAGTTTTTCTTAGAGCTTTAGTCCTGCTCAAGCAGAATCTTAGCTGTCTGTGTACGTCCAAGGAATGCAGAATTCTCTCCCCTTTGTTCTGCGGATATGGATAAAAAGTTGGCAAATAAATTGTTTGGTTAAGAGCCACACTGGAAACCACCTTAGGCATAAAAGTAGGATTTGTCCTCACACCCTGTCTGGGTAAAATATGATAAAAGGCTCTACAGCCATGAGGGCCTGTAGCTCTGAAACTCTTCTTGCTGAAGTAATTGCTAGTAGCAGAGCTGTTTTCCATGATAAGAACTTTATATCAGTGGTAGCAGCTGGTTCAAATGGTGGCAGGATGAGCTTTTCCAACACATAACTGAGGTCCCATGCAGGTAATGGTTGTCTTCTAGGAGGCCTTAAATTTTTGGTTTCTCTAAGATACTGCTTTATTAAAGCATGAGAAAAGATTGGTCGCTCTGTATTGTAATGAGCCGAAATGGCAGAGGCATGGATTTTGATTGATGATAAAGATAGGCCTTTGTCAAGCATCTCAGTCAAGTACTGTAATATTTGAGGAATATGTGGTTCTGCTGTATCAGTTCCTTGTGCTCGATTCCAAGCACAGAATCTCTTCCATTTGTCAGCATAAGATTTTCTAGTACTAGACCTTCTGGCTTCCAAAATGATATCCATCACAGCTTTACTGAGAGGTGTCGTTTGTATGATTACATGATTAGCCATGCTGCCAGGTTCAGAGTCTGTAGTTGATTGTGCAGTATCTGATTGTTTTGCTGGGACAGTAGTTGTGGTCTTTGAGGCAAGGTCCAAGCTGGGTATTGAGAAGTTCCTTAGGATTGGGTATCAGTATTGGCGGGGCCAGTCCGGGGCAATTAATATCATCTTTGGCTTCTCTTGTCTGACTTCTCGGAGGACCTTGGGTAGAAGAGGCAGAGGAGGAAAGGCGTAAACATATAGGTTTTTCCAACTGAAGGATAGAGCATCCACTTTCCATGCTTATCCTTGATAAGTCCTTGTGCAGAATCTTTTCAATTGATAATTTTGAGGAGAGGCAAAAAGATCTATGTCTGGGCTCCCCCATTTCTCTGTTATCATGCTGAAGACTTGTGGATTTAGTTTCCACTCCTGAGGATCCATAAGGCTTCTGCTTAAATCGTCTACCAGAGTGTTTTGTTTTCCTGGCAGGAATTGAGCTTGAAGATGTATTTGGTAGGTCAAAGCTGTGTCCCACAGTGTCATGGCTAATCTACAAAGGGGGTATGAGTGTGTGCCCCCTTGCTTGTTCATATAACACATGACTGTGGTGTTGTCTGTCTTTTTCAGTAATTGCCCTGGATGAAATAAGTCCTTGAAGGCTGTTAGGGCATTTTGAACAGCTAGCATCTCTTTCTGGTTGATATGTAGATGCATTTGTTTTGGTGCCCATATACCCTGAATGCATCTTCCTGCCATGTGGGCCCCCCAGGCATAATCTGATGCGTCTGTTAAGGTTTGGCTGACAGGGGGTAGTGTGAAGGGCCGTCCCATGTTTTGGTGACAGGCCTTTGCCCACCATAGAAACTCCTGTTGCAGGCAGGGAATGAGAGGAATCATTGTTTCCAGACTGTGTGAAGGCTAACTCCATAAACATTTTAGGTACCATTGAAGTTTCCTCATATGCAGTCTTGCATATGGAATTATTAGGATGCAGGATGCCATGTAGCCCAGAGCCTGCAGAATTTGTCTTGCAGACTGTGCTTTTGTTGCCATCAGCTTGAAGTAAGCAATCAGTTGCCTTTGTTTGCCTAGCGTGAGGTAAGCCATCTGAGCAGTTGTATTCAAGCTTGCACCCAGGAATGTTATCTTTTGGGAGGGTACCAGTTTTGTTTTCTTTTCGTTTATTGTGTACCCTAGGCATGTTAGAAGCCTTTTCACAAACGCCAGGTGTCGAAGAACAGTGACCTTGTTCTCTGCTTGAATGAGACAGTCGTCCAAGTATGGATATATTTGTATACTTCTTTGTCTGCAAAATGCAATTACTGGTGCCAGGCACTTTGTAAAGACCCTGGGCGCAGTAGATAAGCCAAAGGGCAGTGCAGAGAATTGGTAATGCATTAAGCCAGCCTTGAATCTGAGGTTATCTTCTGCACGACTGTCTTATTGGGACATGCAGGTATGCCTCTTTTAGGTCTAAAGTCACCAGCCAAGCATTCTTGCCCAGCATGGGCAGAAGCTGCTGCAAAGTCAGCATTTTGAATTTTGGAATGTCCAGGTATGTGTTCAAAATCGATAAATTCAGTATTGGCTGCCAGGCCTTGTCCTTTCTGGGTACCAAGAACAGTTGAGTAAAAACCTTGTCCTTTTTCCTGTTCTGGTACTGTCTGAATGGCCCTCATATCCATTAGTGATGTAACCTGTTTCTGTGCCTCTGCCCATTGATTTTTTGGCAGATCTGGCCAACCATTTGCCACTGGCAGAGTGTGGAAATGGAATCTGTATCCCTGTGATACGAGGTTTAGTACCCACTTGTTTTGGGTTATTAACTGCCAATTTTGAGCAAAAAGGGCTAAATTTTCTCCTTATGGGTGCTGCCAAATGATAAGTGCTTGGTGTAAGCAGAGGGAAGTCATTGGGATTGTTTTCTGTAGGTTTGCGCTTTATCTCCTCCATATTTGGAGGTGGATGTGCCCCATTGCTTTGACCTATACGAGTCTTGCACCTGGTATCTGGAACTCTTAGGGTGTCTGGATTTGCCCCTTTGTAACTCTGTCTGACACAGGAAAGGACCAATTTTTTGTAGGCCAGTGTCTACTAAATCTTGGTGGATGCACTTGTAAGAAGTCTTTACACAGCTTGCATAGACTTAGCTTTGTCATCCATTTTCTTTAAAACCTCTACTGCCTTAATACCAAACAGAGAATCATGCTGTAAAGGTGCATCTAGCAATTTAATTTTAACATGATCAGGCAAATTTTGTTCCATTAACCAGGCATGCCTCCTAATCACAGATCCAGTAGCTGCAGCCCTGCAGGAGGCCTCTAAAGAATCAAAACCACATTGCAAAGTATGCTTTCCAACTTGTTCAGCTGCATGCAATAATTCCTGCAATTCTTTGTTTTCTGCATAATCTGAAATCAACATAATTTTCTGTTTCAGCAATCCCATAAGCATATGAAATTGACAGCTTAAGGCCCCGATTGCCAAGGTTGCAGATGCATAAACCTTTTTGCCCCATCTGTCCAGTGCCCTTGAATCTGTCAGAGGGGGTAGGATTTTTTGCTGTTGAGGCCTTAACTCCCTTTGGGCCCTGTGAAATAGTTTCAGGATCAGCAGCAGGGTTTCTAAATAAACATTTATGTGAGTCAGGGACCCTGTAATATCGGTCAGGCTTACTGGGAGCTGGAGGCAAGGAGTCAGGAGTCAAGCTTGACTCCAAAAACACATCATCCACAATGTCTAAAACAGGGGGAATTGCTAAAGGCTTGTGCTGAGGGAAAAGAAGGAAATCCCTGAGCCTCTTTTTTTGATTCTGAGACGTCTTGACTCTCCCAGTGAAAATCCTCCCTCAAAGTATGCAAGGTTTCTCCAAATGAATAATCCTCAGGAGGAGATGCAGATGGAATAGACTCCTCAGCATCAGAATCTTCATAGGGAGGTATAGATAATTGCTGATCAGAAGAGGAATCAGAAGTAATAGAAACCTGATCTGAAGATTCATAACCAGTGTCTTGCCTAGGCCTCTTATCTAGTGGGGGATGGGTACCCCTGATCAAGGTAATAAGGTCTTCAGCCATTTTGATAATCTGTTTTTTAGGCATAGAGGCCTGTGCATGTGGCTCATGTGTCGGTTTTTTAGTTTTAGAAGTTGCTTTTGTCTTTGGTTTTGTACCCGTCGTCGGTTTGATATATAAATGTTGAGGTCTGAATACACCCTCAGAAGCCGGTGCCGGCTCAGTGGCTCCGGACCCATCCAAGGGAGATACATCCGTCGGTCCAATACCTTGAGTATCTTGAGGCATGCCGTACTCCACATGGGTGCCAGTAGAGGCTTGCAACTCGAAGGTAGCCGGTATCAGGGGCTGTGAATGCACCTCACTGAGTACCGGCGACTGGCTTAGAAGCTTCGTCGGTTTTGAATCTCGACTGCCTTTCACTGTCCTTTTCTTTGCGTTTTCTATGTACTCTGGTAGCCGGATTACTATCAGACGACATTTCTGGGTAGTTAAATCTGTTTCCAAAATACTTTGATGCAAGAATATACCGACGCTTAATAGTGTGTTGGTTAAATCTAGCACAAAACCAACAGCCAGGCACGTTGTGATCAGGGCCTAGGCAAGGAATACAGTATAAATGGAAATCCTTATGAGGTATTTGCTTCCCACAAGTAATACAATTAACTTTTTCTGACATCGGTAAAAAGCAAGAAAAAAGTTTCCCCAATGGGGTACTTCGCTTTAGTGAAGACTTCGGTTCTGAAACTCAAACTCGAATATTTCAGTAGTTGGCCGACTGGCACTTGCGAAATGCTTCTGCTTCGGGCACCGCGCGGCAAGAAAGAAAATGGCGTCGGCTGCATGTTTTATACCCCTGACGGCCTGACGTCATGGAAGAGGAGATGGCAACTGATGCAGGACCTAAGACTTTGGAATTCAGGCTGACTGAGGGCAACCTGCCAGCAGATTACCCCAAATGTAATGACTGCAACAGTGAAACACGAAGAACATCAGAGACAAAATTTGCTTTTCTACTTCTGCCCTTTGGTTTGCAGGAGTGTCCGGGAATCCTTTGGGTACTGGAAAGGTGTGGAAAGAAAACTTGTGTCCTAGGGATACAGTTCTGAGTACCCATTTGTCATCCGTGATGGTGGCCCAAACATTTGCAAAAAGGGCCAACCTTCCCCCTAAAGGACTCTCCAGGCAGGCAAGAACAGACAGAAGTTGGACAGTGTCATTGAGATTGTTTAGACTGGGATGCAGGCTTAGAACTTCCCGTTTTGGAAGAGGAAGCCTGCCAACGCTTAGACCTTTGAATGGTAGCCACCTGTCCCCCTAGAAGATTTGTAACATCTAGTCCAAGAATGGCTCCGTCTGCTGGTATCAGGGAACGCCCAACTCTTAGAAGGGTAATTCCTGCTAAAGCGAGAAGGCTGAACTTGCAGAAAGTCTTTAACTGTCTGCATAAACTTGGCCTTGTCTTCCATCTTCTTGAGCACTTCCTCTGCTTTGCTGCCAAAAAGACTACTTATGCAAAGGTACATCCAAAAGCTTAGCCTTGACAGGCTCTGGTAGGGGCTGCTCCCTGAGCCAAGCGTGCCTTCTAATAACAGAGCCAGTAGCTGTAGCCCTACAGGAGGCTTCTAGAATGTCAAAACCACAATGTAATGAATGTTTATTGACAAGACTGGCAGAATTCAGCAAATCCTGCATATCCGTAACTCTCCGCTAACTGAGGCACACTTGCTATCCTAGGACTTGATAGTTTCCAAGGTGTGCTGCTGGTACTTCAGCATATGAAAAAGACAATTAGTAGACCTAATAGCAAGAGTGGCACCTAGCTAGGTTCCTAGATTCCCTGTCAGAAGGAACAGCATTTTTAGTAACAGTGGCCTTAACTCCTTTAAGGCCTTGAGAAATAACTTCTGGATCAGCCAACGGATTCCTGAAAAGAAACAAATGAGAATCAGGGACTCAATGGTATCTGCCAGGTTTCCTGGGAGCAGGATGAACTTAATTTGGAGTCTAGGAATTTTCCAGAAAAACATCAACCACCTCCAACACAGGTGGAATAGCCAAAGGCTTAGGCTGAGGCAAATCCAAAAAACTCCCTAATCCTTTTCTTAGAAATGGGATAATCCTGACTTTCCCATTTAAAATGCTCCCTGAGATTACTTAAAGTATCACCAAAATAGAAATCTTCTGGAGGAGAAGCAGAAGGGGATGGACTCCTCTGCGTTTGTAACCTCAAAAAGAGAGAAAGCTTGAGAAACTTCCTCTTCACAGGTTCTCATAGGTTCATAAGTAGGTACTAGGCTATCACCCCTGGGGCCTATACAAGCCCAGTCAAAAAGGTACCCTGGCTTTTGCCACCCAAGAAAATTATTTTCCTGTGCCACTGTCTAGCAGAGCCACAGAGGTGATCCCCACGGTGAATTTCCTATTTCCCATCCAATCATCAAGATTTTTCTTGAAGAGTGCTAATGAGGAGCTTCGTTTGATATAGACAGGTAGTTTATTCCAGAGTATGGGAAGTCTCAGAGTCAGGAATCCATCCCTCCGGCATGTTCCGTTTATTGTGGTGTCAAGGTTTAGGTCCCTAGAGCTTGTAGCTCGGAGGGATTGGGATTTAAGTGGAGCATGTCCAACAGCTCTGGGTTTGACATAGCTTTGCATGTTAGGCAGAGATCACCTCTGAGTAGGCGATATATGATGGAGTAAAGCTGGAGTTTTTTGAGAGGGTCTGCGTAGGGTATCTGTTTGAGGCCGGTAATCCTCTTTGTGAGGTACTTCTGCGGCCTTTCCAGTTGTTGTAGATGTCTTGTGAGGTACATACCAAAAGGGGCGTTGTACTCTATAATGGATCTAATGAGTGATGAGTAGAGGGGAACAATGACCTCATTTTTTCTGGATGAGAAACATTTTGTGATGGTGTGCCATGGAGAAGGATTTCCCGACTACTGTGGCAATGTGATTATCAAAGGAGAGACTACTGTCCACCTGTGTCCCAAAGTCTCTTAACACACTTTCGGTGTTTATACTCCCCATAGGTAGTAAAGGGTAGAAGACACAGGTACGTACCAGCAAGTAAGAGGGGAAGGAGGGAGGGTAACCTGGATTGCAGCAGTGTATACACACTAACATCTACATTTATGGTAGGTACAAAACTGTACTATGTTCATCGTATTACACTGCTGCAGTCATTACACTTGGGTAGAAACCAAAAGCTGAGGTTGGGTGGCTGGTTCTACAAGGCATTAGGGGTGGCTATAAGGCCCTGCAGTACTGCAGTGGCAAAGCCAGCTCTGGATTTAGAGTAGAGTATAGAGGCAGATGCTTGGTGAAGGTATGCACAGAACTCCAAGTTGCTGCTTCCAAAATATCCTTGGTAGGTACTCCTCTGAGGTAGGCAGTTGAAGTGGCTGTTGCCCTCGTGGAGTGAGATCTAATGCTGCTAGGTACAGGTTTCCCATGGTGTGTATAGCAGAAACGTACACAATGTCCTATCCATTTTAAAACAGTCTGTTTTGAAATGGCTTTTCCCTGTACTCCTGTAGCATATGCTACCAATAATTGCTCAGATTTCCTGAAGGCTTTGGTTTTGTCCAAGCAGAAGCGTAACTGCCTGTGAATGTCCAAGGAATGCATTAGTCTCTCCCCTTTATTCTGTGGTTTTGGATAAAAAGTTGGCAAATGAATAGTTTGGTTTAGAGCCACACTGGATACCACCTTTGGCATAAACGTAGGGTTAGTTCTTAAAGACACCCTGTCCTGGTGGAAAATGAGGAAAGGTTCCACTGCCATTAGTGCCTGTAATTCTGAAACTCTTCGTGCTGTTATTGCCAGGAGTAGAACAGTTTTCCAAGAGATGCATTTTAATTCTGCTGTGTTAGCTGGCTCAAAAGGAGGTAAAGTCAATTTTTCCAAAACAAAGTTGAGGTCCCAAGTTGGAGTAAGTGCTCTACGGGGCGGTCTTATGTTTTTAGCCCCTCTGAGGTACTGTCTTAGCAAAGGATTAGAGAAAATTGGTGGATCCATGTTGTAATGAGCAGAGATGGCAGAAGCGTGGATCTTGATGGATGAGAAGGAGAGTCCTTTGTCCAGCATCTCAGTTAAATATTTTAGTATCTGGGGAATGTTTGGAACATGAGGGTCAAGGCTGTGTGCTTGGTTCCAGGCACAGAATCTCTTCCATTTAACTGAATAGGCTTTCCTGGTACTAGGCCTTCTGGCCTCCAGAATGACATCCATAACAGCTTTGGAGAGCGGCATTGCCTGCCTGACTAAGGAATCTTCCATGCAGCTAGGTTTAATGTCTGTAGCTGGCTGTGTAGTATCTGATTGTTGTGCGGAGTCAGCAGATGTGAGATTTGAGGCAAAATCTAGGGTGGTTCTTGTGTTAAGTTCTTTAAGATTGTACCAGACTGGGCCACGCCAGCACTGGTACCCAATCAGGATCATCTTTGGCTCTTCTTGCCTGGCTTTTATGAGTACTTTTGGCAGGAGAGGTACTGGTGGGAAAGCGTATACTTGTAGGTTTTTCCAGCTGAATGAGAGGGCATCCACTTTCTATGCTTGTGGGCGGTAACTCCTTGTGCAGAATTTCTGTAGATGGCAGTTCATTGGGGATGCAAACAGATCTGGTTTAAGCACTTGGGCTTCAGGCCAGTTATTTTACATTAAGAGGGTTCGTGGTCTGCACTCTTGTGGGAGGAGAGGCTGGACTCTGCCCTTCTGAGCTGGGAATTTCTGGTTAAAGGCTTATAGTGCCTGCATATTTGAACTGCTTCTTACTGTAATTGGTACACATTGTTTGCTGTAGCATAGACTAGATCCAGGCATGCTGAATCTAGCTTTGTTTGTATGCTTGTTGTTTGTTTGCTTCTTATTTCCCTGAAAAGCTAATTCCACCTAAAACGCGGCTTTTCAGCACTTCTGTGTATCCCTAGTGATATCTGCATTGCTTACTGTACTTACTTCCTTGTTTCACTTGAAAGAAAGTTACTGTTTCGTTATTGCATTCAAGTTACCTGTAACACATTGCATTTAAGTTACCTGGCACTTGCTCACTAAAGCAATTATATAAGTCAGCACTAAAAAAATTAAAAGCACTACACCCTCACAAACTCCCCTTGAGTACCTTGTTCCCCCATTGGCCCTTTTTTTCAATTATAAAGGGATTCCCAATACTATTCTAGCATGTCCAAAGGTCAGTTGTCAATCTCCTCTCCGGTCCAGCTGGTGAATCTGGGAATCTTGAGGCAGTGTTACAACTGCCTCATGTACACAGACAACCCTCTCCTCCTCCAAACAAATTCCAACACGTGAGAGATGCAACCATATAGCCAAACTGGAGGCTAAGCTCTCTCAACTCAGTACTGGCGTAAGCAGTCAGGAGGAGAAGGAAACCACACTCACTACAATTCCAGTCTCACAGACCTACCACGACAGCAAACCAAACACACACAAACACACAAAAACATACTCGGAGGCTCTAAATAAAAATCTGCCTAAGCAGCAGAGACCTCCAAAGCAGACACCCAAGCAACCGCTACCCCAAAGCAAAACACGTGCAACACATAGCTCACAAAGCCAGTGTGCCGAACAGTCAAAGCCCTTAAGGCTAAACACACCTGATGCACTTGTAATAGGTGACTATAGTCAGGCACACTGACGTCCCGCTCACCAGGCTGAACAAGGTGGTCACGGTGAGCTGCCTGTCAGGCGCTAGGATCCGCCACATAACACAAGCACTCAGGTCACTCCAAGGCAAGTACAAATATGACTCAGTCATTGTCCATGCTGGTGTGAATGATCTGAGACGTACCTCCCTGGACTACATGAAGAGAGACATAGAGGAGCTCTCTGAGCATGTAGCCCAGGCCGGTATGACCCTGACCTTGAGTAGCATCTTACCCTCACCAAGAATGATGCCACAACATGAAGACAAGATGATCAATTTCAACAAATGGCTTAAGTACTGGTGTCATTCAAAGGGGATCCAATGCCTGTCAGCCTGGGATGGCATGCTTGACAAGCCTCGATGCTTCGCTAGGGACTGCTTGCACCCGTCACCCCTGAGCTTTCAGATATTGGCAAAGGCTCTTGCTACCCTCATAGTGCCTTTTTTAGGCAAGGCTCAAAAGACAAACCCACCTCCATAGGTATCAAGGGATAAGAAACTAAGAGTAATGCTACTCAACGCCAGAAGTTTAAACCTCAAGCTGCACGCACTCGAAACTCTCCTAAGCATGGAGAACATAGACATCTGTGCAGTAAAAGAAACCTGGTTCAAGGCTCCCGAGAGCACCCCAGCACTACCAGGTTATACCTCATACCATGCTTTTCGGCCCCAAAACTTGGACTGAACTGCAAAAGGAGGGGGAGTATCAATATTCGTCAAAGATACCCACACCTCCAGGTTGGTGGCACAGCACGAAGCATCAGAGACTATCCATGTGCAGCTAACAGTGGGTAAAACTGCCTTCCAGTTTATAGCCTGCTACAGACCACCCTCCCAAACCCAGGAACCCCACTCGGCCTTCCTGAGAACACTGGAAAATATGAAGGTCTCTTCAAACACCATTACATTGGGCGACTTCAACTACCCAAACAGACTGGAAGCATTACTCTAGCTCCAACACCCTAGCCCAAAGGTTCCTAGAATTTATAAACTCAAATGCTATGGAACAACTTGTTACCACTCCCACAAGAGGGGAAAACATACTGGACCTGATCATCACCTACATGGGGACTTTACGCTCCAGACCAGAAGTGTATCCCTCACTGGTAAGATCAGACCATAAACTAATCTCACTGGATATTCACATCCCGGATCCCACCCTCTGCCCAGAAAACCACAGTGAAAAACTTCTCTAAAGCAAATTTCACACTCCTCAAAACCGAGGTGGAATCCTTCAAAGCCCCCGGGCCTGTGGAAAATACGGCCCAGACCACAGAATCCTTTATAAACGCATTCTATGAACACCTTCAGGAATGCATGGATCATGCAATCCCAAATAAAATCAAGACCCAATCCTCCAAAGGCAGACGTCCTATCTGGTGGACCCCAGCCATAAACAAACTATACAATAGGAGGAAGCTACTACACAAGAGCAAAATCCCAAAAAGGGAAGGCATCTCTGATCAGTATTAGCAAAAAACTACGGGCACTCATAAAATCATCTAAGGCCAGCTTCGAGAGAAAAATTTCACAGGGCACTAAGGATAATCACAAGGCTTTCTTTAGTTATGTTAGGAACCTGGGTGGGAATTCCCAGATATGCTCAGAATTAGTCCAAAATGACAAAAAATACACCTAACCCACAGACATTGCCAACATGCTTGCCGACAGGTTCAGAGCAAACTTCTCCCCCCCCCTCCCCACCAAAAGGGCAAATATCTATCCCAGCAGAGTGCTACCCCCAGACATCTCAGATGCTCAGGTAAGAGCCGCCCTCTCCAAAGCAAAAAACACAGCATCAATGGGACCAGACGGTGTCCCGGGCTGCGTCCTACATGAACTCCAAGAAGAGCTAAACCCAAACATAAAACTACTGTTCAATCTCAGCCTTACTACAGGATATGTACCCAAAGAGTGGCGTACAGCAACAGTGGTCCCTCTCCACAAAGGTGGTTGCTCAACGGATCCTGGAAACTATCGCCCCATATGCCTGACTAGCTTGGTCTGCAAAGCTATGGAAAGGATCATCATGGACCTCATAAATAAAGATATTGGGGACCTACAGACACTGGATCCTACCCAGTTCGGCTTTGTTAAGGGCAGATCCTGCCTCTTAAACCTGGTCGATTTCTTTGAAACAGTCACCAAGGCCATTGACTAGGGGAAGGTGGTCCACACAGCCTACATGGACCTCGCAAAAGCCTTCGATACAATACCCCACTCGGGCATTATAGATGAGCTCACCAGCTTAAATATAAACCCTTATGTCACTAGATGGGTTGCAAACTGGCTCAAGGACAGAACCCACATGGTTAGAATTGCTGGAGCCATGTCAGACTCCAAACCAGTTACAAGTGGCGTCCCACAAGGCTCAGTCCTGGGACCTCTCTTGTTCGGTATATATTTGTCGGAGGTACAGGCCAACACGGAAGGACTGTGGCTGACCAAGTTCGCAGATGACTGCAAACTGGGCGCCATAATCGACTCTCCAGCCGACACAAGCATCCTCCAAAAGGGCCTCATAACAGACAACTGGTGCCAGAGCCATGGCCTCAAGCTAAAAGCCAAAAAGTGTATAGTCATCCCCTTTGGCAAAAACAAAGTGCCCACAAATTACCACATAGGTGGTAATCCATTAAGTACAGAAGAAGTAATTAGGGACCTGGGGACCCCAGTTGATAGCAATCTCTCATGACAACCATGTGGCCAAAGTGGTTAGAAAAACATTTTATATAGCCCACCTAATCATGAAGGGATTCACATCAAGATCAGGGGAGGTCATCGTGCCTCTTTACTCATCCCTCACCAGGCCCATAATAGAGTACAATGCCCCTTTTGGGATGTACCTTACCAGACACCTGCAGCAACTGGAAAGACCCCAAAAGTACCTCACCAAGAGGATCAAAGGGCTCAAACAGATGCCATATGCTGCCCGGTTAAAGAAACTCCAGCTCTACTCAGTGGCATACCGCCTGCTCAGAGGCGATCTGTGCCTGACGTATAAAGCCATGTCCAACCCGGAATTAATGGACATGCTGCACCTCAGAAAATCCAAATCCCATCGAGCCACGCGCTCGAGAGACTTGAACCTCAGCACTGAAATAAATAGGACATGCTGTAGGGACAGATTCATAACCCAGAGGCTCCCTTCACTCTGGAATAAAATCCCAGTCCAGGTTAGGTAGAGTCCCTCATTGACTCTCCAAGAGGAATCTTGATGAGTGGATGGGAGATCGTAGGTTTACCCCAGGTATCACTTCTGTGTCACTGTTAGAGGCACAATATACTAACCTTGAAAAACGGCATAGCAAAATTAATTTAAAATGGGTGGCGAAAGCCAAACACACTCTGGCTAGGCTTAAAAATGCCCTAGGGCAGATAGCCTAGTATGAACCTATGAACCTATGAATATAGGTCCGGGCTCCACCATTTCTGTGTTATTCTGAATATCTGTGGATTCAATTCCCATTCGTGGGGATCCATGATGTTTCTGCTTAAGTCGCCTGCCAGTGTGTTTTTCTCTCCTGGCAGGAATTGTGCTTGCAGATGAACTTGATAGTTTAGAGCAGAGTTCCACAAGGTCATGGCTTGCCTGCAGAGGGGGTAGGAGTGAGTGCCCCCTTGCTTGTTTATGTACCACATAACTGTAGTGTTGTCTGTCTTTAGTAGTAGTTGTCCTGGATGCAGCAGGTCCTTGAAAGCTATAAGTGCATTTTGTACAGCTAGCATCTCTTTTTGATTGATGTGAAGATGCCTTTGTTCTGCGGGCCACTTGCCCTGAATACAGTTGCCTGCCATGTGTGCTCCCCAGGCGTAATCCGATGCATCTGTTGTCAGTGTTTGCCTGGCTGTGGGTTGAGTAAAAGGCTGTCCCTTGTTGAGGTGACAAGCTCGAGCCCACCATTGAAACTCCTGTTGAAGGCAAGAAATTAGTGGTATAACTGTTTCCAAACTTTGACAGTGTTGAGACCATACATTCTTTAGGTACCATTGTAGTTTCCTCATATGCAGTCTGGCATATGGAATTAGTAGTATGCAAGATGCCATGCAACCCAAGGCCTGCAGAATTTTTCTTGCAGGGAGTTGAGTCTTTGTTGCCATCAATTGAAAGTATTGACTCAGATGTCCTTGCTTGTCTGGCGTGAGATAAGCCATCTGAGCCGTTGTGTTCAAGCTGGTACCCAGGAATATTATCTCTTGTGAGGGCACTAGTTTTGATTTCTTTTCGTTTACTGTGTACCCCAGGCAACATAACTTTTTTACAAACGCCAGATGCTTTAGAAGAATGTCCTTGTTCTTTGCTTGAATCAGGCAGTCATCCAGGTACGGATAAATTTGAATTCCTTCGTCTGCAAAATGCAATTACTGGTGCCAGGCACATTGTGAAGACCCTGGGCGCAATAGATAAGCCAAAGGGCAGTGCAGAGAATTGATAATGCATTGAACCAGCTATGAATCTGAGGTATCTTCTGCAGTTTTGCCTGATAGGGACATGCAGGTATGCCTCCTCGAGGTCCAATGTCACGAGCCAAGCTTTCTTGCCCAGCATGGGAAGAAGCTGCTGCAGTGTTAGCATTTTGAATTTCGGAACATCCAGGTAAGTGTTTACAGAAGAAAGATCCATTATGGGCCTCCAGGCTTTGTCTTTCCTGGGAACTAGAAAGAGTCTTGAGTAAAATCCTTGTCCTTGTTCCTGTGGTGGTACCTGTTGAATAGCTCTCATATCCATGAGTGCTGTAATTTGTTTTTGAGCCTCTGCTCATTGATTTGGTGGCAGATTTGGCATTCCTTTTAACTTTGGCAGAGTGTGAAAGTAGAACCTGTAACCTTTAGATACAATGTTGAGAACCCGTTTGTCTTTGGTGATCATATGCCAGTTGTGATAAAAAAAAAGTGCCAGTTTTCCTCCCAAGGGAGTTGCCAAGAGAGTTGTTTGGCAGCTGTAGCGGGAAGTCATTGGGGCTGCTTTTTATATGGTTGGGGCCTGTCTTCCCCTTCTTTCTGGCCTGATGCAACCCATTGTCGAGGCGTATAAGGACCTTGTGGTTGACCTCTACCTCTTGGACGTCTGTATCTGCCCCTTTGAGGTCTGTCTAACTGGAAAGGACCAATTCTTAGTTGGCCAATTTCTGCTAAATCTAGGAGGCTGAACCTGTAAAAAATCTTTCACCGTTTGCATAGATTTTGCCTTATCCTCCATTTTCTTTAACACCTCTTCTGCCTTAACTCCAAATAACACATCCTGCGGCAAAGATGCATCCAATAATTTTGCTTTAACATGGTCTGGTAACGTATGTTCTTTTAACCAAGCATGTCTTCTAATGACAGAGCCTGTAACGGCTGCTCTACAGGAGGCCGCTAAAGAGTCAAAACCACATTGCAAAGTATGTTTTCCCACCTGTTCAGCTGCATGCAATAAATCCTGCATTTCTTTAAAAGTAGGAGGATCTGATTCTGGAAGCATTTTTTGTTTCAACTGAGACAGTAGAAATTGCTGATATTTTAGCATATGAAACTGGCAATTTAAGGCTCTCATTGCTAAAATTGCAGACGTATATACTTTCTTTCCCCATCTGTCTCATGCTCTGGAATCGCTGTCAGAGGGAACTGGATTCTTGGCTGATGAGGCCATAACCCCTTTGGGTCCCTGGGAAATAGTTTCAGGGTCAGCAACAGGACTTTTGTACAGACATTTGTAAGAGTCAGGGACTCTGTAGTATCTGTCAGGTTTAACTGGGGCTGGAGGTAAGGAATCAGGATTTAGGCTGGATTCAGTATACACATCATCCACAATATCTAACACTAGCAAGGGGTCTGTGTTGAGGTAATAAAAGGAAGTCTCTGAGCCTTTTCTTGGATTCTGAGTAATCCTGACCTTCCCAATGGAAATGCTCTCTCATGGTATGCAAGGTTTCCCCAAAGGAGTAGTCCTCAGGCGGAGAGGCTGATGGAATTGACTCCTCAGCATCAGAATCCTCATAAGGGTGTAAAGACTATCCTAGGTCTGAGGATGAATCTGAAGAGATGGACACCTGGTCGGATAGTCTGCATCCTGTCTAGGCCTTTTATCAGGAGGGGGATGGGACCCCCTGATCAGAGTGAGTAGGTCTTTGGCCATTTTGAGCCTTTGTTTCTTAGGCATGGAGGCCTGTGCTGGAGAATGCTGTATTTGTTTCTTAGATTTTAAAGCTGGTTTAGACTTAGCAGAAGGTTTAATGCTTAACTGAGTAGGTCTGAAGACACCCTCTGAAGCTGCGGGCAGCTCAGCTACTCCGGATCCCGCTGAAGGGTTAGTTTCGGTAGGCTGAATAACTTGTGCGTCCGAAGGCCCAGCCATCTCCACGTGGGAGTCGGAGGCATCCTGTGGTTCTACAGAAGCTGTCGTCAGGGGCTGGGAAGGCACCTCGCTGAAAACCGGAGAACCGGCGACTGGCCTAGAAGAGGCTTTGTCAGTTTTGGGCCTCGGATGCCTATGCCTATCCTTGTCTTTGCGCTTTTTATGTATTCCGGTCGTCGGAAGTTCCGACGGCATGGTATAATTGAATTTTCTACCAAAATAATGTCGGGCAAAATCAAACAGACGTTTAATAGTGCGTTTGTTAAACCTAGCACAAAACCAACAACCAGTGACATCGTGGTCTGGGCCTAGGCATGGGATACAATAAGAATGGAAATCCTTGAGGTATTTGCTTCCCACAAGAAATAGTTATTAACTTTTACTGACATCGGTCTGAGGCAAGAAAAGGTGTCCCCAACGGGGTACTTAGCTTTGTATAAGACTTTGGTTCTGGATTCGGAAAGAAAATCTCAGGAGACGGCCGACCGGCACTTGGGAACTGCTTTTGCTTCGGGCACCACGCGGCAAGAAAGACTGGAGAAAATGGCGTCGGCTGCATCTTATATACCCCTGCTGCACTGACGTCAGGGAGGAGGTGACAGCAATCGACGCCGGACCAAGACTTTGGAACTCAGGCCGACTGGGGAAGCACCTGACGACAGGATAACCCAAGTGTAATGACTGCAGCAGTGTAACATGATGAACATCGTAACATTGACTATTGAAATTGCTACACCCAGTGATTAAAGTGCCTTACGCACAAAGACAGACAGACAGACAGAGAGAGAGAGAGACAAAGTCATAAAACACCAGGATTTGCACGCAGAAACGAGGGCCATGTGGAAGGATACCCAGACAGTTCCAACAGTAGTAGTAGGAGCAATGGGTCTCAAAAGAATTTACAGTCGTATTTAGATAAACTACGTATGTGCAATTCCACATGAATTACAGGAGTAGTCAGTTCTGGGCACAGTGAAATACACTTTTGGCTAACAAAGACTGAAACGATACTAATTTCATAAACGTTAATCATACTTCGACTTGGGAATGGTGTCCATTCCCATCATGGTATTAGAAACCCAAAAATACTTGGAGAAATTAAACTGAATAAAGCCAAATGGCTACTTAAAGATCTAACCCATGGTTATGATCCCAACTCTACAAACTATTCCAACTCCACACATTTACTACCCTTACAACCAGATTCTACAAAAACTCCTCCTACAACCTGAGACAGTACTCACAGGCCACATATTACTTATTTTATTTATATGTTTTTTATTTCATATCCCTAGAACCAACACCAGAATGCTGCACAAGCACCTTCCTCTCAGGCACCTGCTCTTTGGCAAGCTCTCCCCATCAACCATAAAGGACATCAGCACTTACTCCATATTTAGAATGCAACTCAAAAGGCACTTCCATCCAGGCCAAATGCTCTGCTTCAACACAGGACACATTACCCAACAACAAACTTTCCCCTCATCTCCTTTCTAAGTATTTTCTCAGACTTACTAAAAACTGACCAACTTTAGACTCCAATGCATATATTGTACATTACACATTCACTAGATGGTACAGTTTTTCTATTCGACTTGTCTCAACTGCTCTGCTATTGCTTACACTTCTGTATTTTTTTTTTTGTGAAACGTTTTGTATTTTACCCAGGCTGAGTCTAAAACTGATAAATATTGATCAATGGATTACCACAGTAAACAAATATAAAGAGTAGATTTGTTTAATTTTTTTTTTAACACATCACTTAAAAATAGGCAAACAAGCATTTATATAAAAGAAAAAAAAATCGTACCTAACCACAACAATTTCAAATCCATGCTTCTCTCCCATCTCTCCTTCAAATGGGAATGTCCTTCACATGCTCCCACCTAAAACTCCCACACTACTAACCACACCTAAATCATCACTTCTTTGCCTACTTTAACTTAATTCAGAGATCTTGCTCAGAACACCTTTTCATAAATCTTTTGCATGCATGCCTCTGGCCTACCTTACTCATATTCTCAAACTTTCATTGTTTGTTTTTCTTATCCATTGTACCCATAATATTGTTTTCCTCTGTAATATTGTTAAGTTGTCTCTATTCGTATGTATTTGCATGTCTGTTTGGGGCTTTTCCCCTTGGGTCTCCACTGAAAAAGGGTAATTCTTACCCAGCTGGACCAACCCGGTTAACAAATGCAAATAAATAAATAGAGTCCCAGTTACATACATTATACAAATTTTTTTGTACAACTATCAGTCCATTACATGCATTGCTCAATTCCAGACTTCCCTTAAACCCCACTGCTCCTCCAGAACACTAATCCGCATGTACTGCTATCAAAATTTCCATTCATTTCTATGCAATTTGCTTCTACCCTTTTCTAAAATTCCACTTCCAGCTCCTTTATCACTGATACTAATTTCAATACTGCAAGTACAGTGGATCTAGACTCTTGATTTCCATTTTTCTGGCTACTGGGCAGGCAGAATCAAACTTAAGACCTTATTATGTCTAGGTAATACAGATATTGTGTCCAAGCTCAAAAAAAAAAATTCCCAAGTTACACCTATTTGCTCACCCAATATTTCTGATAGAGTACTCTGTCTGGAATTTTTAAAGTCTGTCAACACATTACAATACCAAAACATATACTCCCAGTTACCGGTTCTTCCCCATCACACCTCCAACATTTGCCATCTAGCTGAGGAAATATTCTTTGGAGTCGTCTTGGGGTATAAAATACCTATGCACACACTTCCAAGCAAAAAATTCTAAGTCTTCTAGACTTTCTTGCATATTTGGGAGCCATACATATGTTTCCCCATTGTTCCCTTGTAAAACTGCTTATCCAGTCTCTCTTACCAATATTTAACCTCCTCCGATTCTTATAGTTATTGTGCAACATTTTATATGCCCTACTAACTATACCTTTCTGAAAAGCAGCTTCTGTTCTAGATTCAACAGAAACTCTCGCAAATAAATCTCAAGTGGGTAAAACCAAGCCAGTGGTTCAACTAAAACTCTACCACAGGAGGTATTTCATTTAGGATCCTACCCCTTTCTTTTTGCCTTTACTCAGACATCCTTTCCTGGTACGGAAGGGAGTCTCTAACCTCCAGTCCAAATATATTACCTTTCCCTCTCTAGTCCAAATATATTACCTTTCCCTCTCTAGTTATTTGTTTCCAATACCTTGGTTTCTTTGCCAGTTTTCTGCAATAAATTTCAGCCTCCTCTTGCCTAGTCTCTGCATAACTAATTGCAATCATCCCTATCTGCAAGATCTCATTTCTCCATTCTAGTGTTGGCTTGGTTCTTAGAATACTTTTCTGCTAGTTTATGAGGCTACTGTTATTCTCCTTAAGGATCTGCTTCCGAAATACCACTCTTATTTCTTGAATTTCCTCCCGGTTTCATCATGAGTAACTTCTTGTCAATTAAAGAATCAGGCACCTTACCCTACATTATAAACCAAACTGTTACAATGTAGCAGAACCACGGCCACTAACAAAGCTATTAAGCATAAAACACAAACATTCTAGGGCGATTTTTTGCCAAATGCAATTGCACGTTCTCGATTCTAAAGATTAGCTACAGGCATGGTGTGAAAGAACCTCGGCGTAGTACAAATTAAGAACACAGCATAGTTACTTAAAAAAACAAAATTCCTGTAGGTCTCTATTCATTTTATAAACCCAGAAACCTGCCCTCTTGACAGTTCATTGCGAAAGCAGCTTTCTGCTTCTCCATAAGATACCACCAGCATATGGACCAGAAAATGCTGCGGCAAGTACACATGATGAACCAGTTGTATTTTGATTTCCTCTTTGGGAATATTGGTTCATTCAACCAGTCTAAGCTTCATGTAAGAAATACAGTCCCCACCACCTCTCTCTCTCTCTCAGAACACCTGAGAATCTGATATTCCTCCAACTTTCTCAGTCCTCCAATCCCACTAACTTTGCTTCTAGATATATAATGACAGCTTCTGCAAAGTCCATTCTTTCCTTTGCGTCCTTTAAGTTCAAGCTCATTTCTTTTAGTCCACATAAAACACAACTTTAATGTCCTTTTAATTGGATGGCAGCCCTTTCATCATACCTAGAGAGAGTGGCTTTATTTCTGCAGCCCAGACGTTAAAATTTTAATCTGTCCCCTCCATTATGTAAACCTCCTGGGTATCAGAACGTCTGTGCATACAGTTCTTACCAGGTATCACTTTTTATAATGCATTGCCTTTTTTCAGCATCGAGATTCCTAGACTAGCTCTTGGCTGCTGTGCGTCCCGGGTGCTCCACAGTCCGTACTCATTCCTTGCAAACAGCCTGTCCTGCATTAGAGTTAAGAACCTGCCCTACCCAACGACCTGGACTCTCTATTTTAAAAATTGCACCTGCTGTCTTCTTCCTATTCAAGGAATAGAGGCTAACCTCTCCCCGAACTCACCCCCTCAAGGAAGCAAGAAAGTATGTTATCTGCTATATGTTAATGTTACTTTGTCTAGATAATTAAATGTATATTTTATCTTTCCTGCCAGGACAGACAGCAGCCTTACACCTCTTCTCTTTACCTCCTCCCCTTCCCCCTTCTTGGCTTCACTATTTATCTCCTGAACTACCAGATCTACTCTTTACCTTCCAAGAACCACTGTAGCTGGATAGTTTTTGCCCACTAGATGGCACCCTTTTCCCATCTATATCTTTCCTACTGACTCACATTAGTAATTCTTAGGAAATTGTTTTACATTACTTATTTCATTGCAGACCCACTTTAACCTTCCATATTCACTATACTTCACTTAACTACGCTACATCCTCTGACCATTATTAAACCTATCACCTCTTTTAACTACCTCTACCTAAACTCACCTCTAATAGTCAGCATTCTACTGATTGTTTTTTTACAGGATTTCCTCCTCACTTGGCTCTTCCCGCTCCGTTCGCCCTGCGGGCTCACTCCGCTCCCCTACCCCCAAATTCCACCCACGCTCCCCTACCCCCAAATTCCACCCACCCCCAGTGCATCTATCCTTATACCTGTCTAACTACTCCCACTTGCTCCATCATCAAATCAGATCCCATAACACATTAAGGTTATACCTGTCTAACCACTCCCACTATCATCAAATCAAATCCCATCCCAAATCCCATCCCAAAACATATTAAGGTTTTTTCCATCTTATACACCACTCCTCCTACCACATTACATAAATGCTACCCACCCCCCTGTGCATCTATCCTTATACCTCTCCAACCACTCCCACTTCCTCCAACATCAAATTGCATCCCATCACACATTAAGCTTTTCCATCTTATTCATCACTCGTCCTGCTAAATTACATTACCTCACCTTCCTATACTCCACTCCCAATTTCTTCAGCATTGCCTCCTTTACCCATATCACCTCATCTCAGATCCCTACTTCTCTTCTCAATTCTTCCTTTCCTTCTCCTTACCTACTTAACTGCCTATGAACATCTTCATTACTCTAACATCCACCAACCGACTAAACATCCCTTCCTGCTCTACCATCCACTTTGAAACACAAACATAACATCTTCCACCAACTATTTCCTCCCACAGTATCATAGAGTCTCCCATATTACCTATCAACACTACCATGTTAAGAGCACATAAACTAAATCTTTCTCTTATTCACACATATAGACTACACCTTCACCTCCTACTAGATGGTGACATTCACCCCAACCCTGGCCCTACCAATAACAGCCCCATCTTCCCAACCATACACTCTCCCTCTCATACCCCTACAAGGCCTCGTAACTCCCTCTTCTTAGCCCACTTAAACATTCACAGTATTAATAATAAAGTAAAACACCATCATGCCCTACTGGATGTACATAACTTTGATGTTCTATGTTTAACTGAGGTATGGTTAAAACCATCTACCCCAGACTATGAAATCACCCCTCCGGGATATAGTATTTTAAGACAAGATCGCCTTCACAAGAAGGGAGGGGGTGCAGCCTTAATATACAAAGCAGGGCTCCAAATTACACTACTTGATACATACCCTCCATTCGATACCAATTCTGAAACTATTTTTGCTAAGCTACAACTAAACACTTGCAAGTCCAGCTATGCTCGTATCTTCCCCCAGGAAATATCAACTCCCTTGAAAATATCCTAAGCTGGCTGTTCACTAACTTTCCTCAAGAAACCATTGTAGTAGGCGACTTCAATATCGACTGGAATACCTGCAATTCTGATAACCCTACCAACCACATAAACTTACATGGCTTCTCTCAAACTATCACCTTACCTACTAGAATTCATAAGCCCATTAACAAAGAATCCATTCTAGATTGGATCCTTATAAATACTCACTCCCCAAGCTATATGGCAGGCATCCTCCCTGATGACATTAGTGATCACTCACTAACCTATTTAATTAGGCAAAAAAGACCTACACACCAAGCCCTACAACCTTCAGAACTACTCGCTCCAATAAACAATTTAACCCTGAACACTTCCAAAATGAACTGAGAGTTTGCAACTGGTCACTCTTAAAACACCTCCAACTAGAGGAAGCAGTGGCATACTTCAATACTAAGTTCCTTGAAATCCTTAACTACCATGCCCCTTCTCGTACCCTTAGGAATAGCAACAAAACTGCACCTTGGCTCACAAAGAAAACTAAACAAAAAATCTTGCTACGAAACAAACTTTGGGCCAAATGGTGCTCTTCCAGAGACCCATCTGAGTGCTTAAAATTTCAACAGCTCAGAAACTCTACTAAAACTTCTATACTACTAGACAAAAAAAAAAATTCTTTCAACTTCAACAAGCCAACCAACAAAATCCTCAGAAATTTTGGTCAGGAATCAATAGACTCCTTCATCCAGGCTGCTCTAAGACACCCACCCCATCTGGAATTATCCAAGACACTCCCAAACATATGGCTGACTCCTTTAATAACTTATTTACTGAAGCTATCCAGTCTCTTGCCAACTCACTAACTCGGGCATCCTCTATTTCACCCCCATCCTCCTATACCTCTCCATCCACTTTCCAACTCCAACCCATCCCCTTTGTTTTGTGGATTAGGGAAAAAAGTAGGCAAATGAATGGATTGATTTAGGGCCACACTAGACACCACCTTGGGCATAAAGGAAGGATTAGTCCTGAGGGAAACCCTGTTCGCATGGAAGATAATGAAGGGTTCCCACTGCCATGAGGGCCTGTAATTCAGACACTCTTCTTGCTGAAGTGATGGCTAGAAGGAAGGCTGTTTTCCAAGAAAGGAATTTCAACTCTGCTGTTGAAGCTGGCTCAAAGGAGGGTGGGGGAGTGAGCTTTTCCAATACAAAGTTAAGGTCCCAGGCTGGAGTGGGAGCTCTCCTGGGGGGGAGGTCTTAAATTTTTGGCCCCTCTATGGAATTGTTTTAGCAAGGGGTGAGAGAAGAGGGGTGGCTCAGTATTATAATGTGCTGAAATGGCAGAAACATTAATTTTAATTGATGAGAAGGATAGGCCCTTGTGGAGCATTTCTGTTAAGTACCGTAGAGCACGAGGTAAGTTGGGCACCGTTGTGCCCATCCCCTGAGCGTGGCTCTAGGAACAGTATCTTTTCCACTTTTCAGCATAGGGTTTTCTAGTACTAGGCCTCCTTGCCTCCAGAATGATATCCAGCACCTGCTTACTGAGGGATGCTAGAGGACAGCTCAAGGAATTAGCCAGGCTGCAAAGTTCAGAGTTTGAAGCTGAGGGTGCAGAATCTGGCCCGCCTGCTGGAACAGCAGGGAAGGGGTCTGAGGCAGGTACCATGGTTGCAACAGTGTCATACTGTGCAAGAGGGGGTACCAGTGCAGGCGTGGCCAGTCTGGTGCAATCATATTGTCCTGTTTGATCTTTAAGAGGCAGAGGGGGAAAGGCATAAATAGAGAGGCTTTCCTAGGTAAAAGGACAGGGTATCCACTTTCCAAGCTTGACTGTGGGGAGTTCTTGTACAGAATTTGTTCAATTGGTAGCTCTGAGGGGAGGCAAACAGGTGTACCTCTGGAGTCCCCCATTTGTTCCTCAAGAGGTTGAATATTTTGGATTCTAGTTTCCATTCATGTGGGTCCATGAGATTTCTGCTTAGGTCGTCTGCAAGTGAGTTTAGTTTGTCTGGCAGGAATTGAGCTTGTAGGTGTACTTGGAAGCTCAAGGCTGTGTTCCACAGAGCCATGGCTAGTCTGCAGAGAGGGTACAAGTGAGCTCCCCCCTGCTTGTTTATGTACCACATAACTGAGGTGTTGTCGGTCTTTATCAATAGCTGTCGTGGAAGAATATGGTGTCTGAAGGCTGTCAGAGCATTCTGTACAGCTAACATTTCTTTACGATTGATATGCAGGTGCATCTGTCTCGGGTTCCATTTGCCCTGAATGCACTACCCTGCCATGTGAGCCCCCCATGCATAGTCTGATGGGTCTGTTAGGGTTTGGGCGGCAGGGGTAGAGTGAAAGGGAGTCCCTTGTTGTGGTAGCAGGCCTCTGCCCACCAAAGGAACTCGGTCTTCATACAAGGAATGATAGAAATAATTGTTTCCAGGTCCTGAGAATGTTGACACCATAAGCTTTTTAGATACCATTGGAGTTTCCTCATATGCAGTCTTGCATATGGAATTAGTAGAATGCAAGAGGCCATGAACCCCAGGGCTTGCAGTACTTTCCTTGCAGATAGCGGAGGTTTTGTGGCCAAATGTTTGAAGCAGATTGTCAAACTTGTTTCTCTGGAGTGAGGAATGCCATCTGGGAAGTTGTGTTCAAGCTTGCGCCCAGGAATGCAATCTGGTGGCAGGGTACTAGGTGAGATTTCTTTTCACTGATGGTGTACCCCAGTGAGGTTAAAAGTTTCTTTATGAATGCCAGGTGTTGTAATAGCAAGTCCTGGCTTTCTGCCTGAATCAGACAGTCTAAGTATGGGTAAATTTGAATATTTCTCTTGCCTGCAAAATGCAATGGCTGGAGCTAGACACTTTGTGAATACCCTGGGTGCAGTAGATAAGCCAAAGGGAAGTGCAGAGAACTGCCCTGAAGTGTAGGTATTTCCTGCAAGATTCCCTTATTGGGATGTGCAGGTAAGCTTACTTTAAAAGTCTAAGGTTACCAGCCAGGCATCCTTGGCTAGCATAGGAAGAAGCTCTTTAAGAGTTAGCATTTTGAATCTTGGAACTACCAGAAAGGTGTTTAGAATGGAGAGGTCCAGGATAGGACACCAGTTGTTGTCTTTTCTGGGTACCAGAAAAAGTTTTGAATAAAATCCTTGTCCCCTTTGTTCTGTTGGGACAGGTTGAATAGTCCTGATACTGAAGACAGAGAACCTGCTGTTGGGCCTCCACCCATTGATTTGGGGGTAGGTCTGGCCAACCATTTGGCCTTGGTAGTGTGTGGAAGTGGAATATGTATCCTTGGGAAAATATGTTCAAAACCCATTTGTCCTGGGTAATGAGTTCCCAGTTTTTTTGCATGCAGGACGAGCTTTCCTCCTAAGGGAGGAGGTAGTGGAGCAGGGCTTGGAAAGGTTAAGGTTAAGTCATTATGCCATTTTTCCGTAGGAGGGGTGGCTTACTACTCCCTGCTTTGGAAGTGGGAGCCCCCCCCCACTGCTTAGGTCTGTGAGTATCCTGAGACTGTAGCCTAGGTGGTCTGCTGTTCCTGGGTTTGGACTGAGAAGGCCTGGAAGGGACTGGAAAGGACCAGTTCTTTGAAGGCCAATGCCTTCTGAATCTGGGAGGCTGTATTTGTAGGAAATCTTTAACAGTTTGCATAGATTTAGCTTTTTCCTTCATCCTTTTGAGGACTTCTGCTTTGTTGCCGAAAAGGCGGTCTTGGTTTAAGGGCGCATCCAGTAATTTAGCTTTAACATGATCTGGCAAGTTTTGTTCCTTAAGCCAAGCATGCCTTCTATGTACAGACCCAGTGACAGCAGCCGTGCAAGATGCTTCTAAAGCGTCAAAACCACATTGCAAAGTATGTTTACCAACTTGTTATGCAGAATGCATTAAATCTTGCAATTCTGTGTGTTCAGCGCAGTCCGGAATCAACATAATTTTCTGTTTAAGTAGTCCCTTAATACGCTGCTGATACTTTAACATATGAAACTGGCAATTTAAAGCCCTAATGGCCAAAGTAGCAGAAGTGTATACCTTCTTACCCCATCTGTACAAGGCTCTAGAATCTCTATCAGAAGGGGTAGGACTTTTGGCAGCAGTAGCCTTAATGCCTTTTGGTCCTTGGGAAATTATCTCTGGATCCGCAGAAGGATTCTTGAAGAGGAACTTGAGAGTCAGGTACTCTGTAGTACTGGTCAGGTTTTCTGGGAGCTGGAGGTAAAGTTTCTGGGGTAAGGCTAGATTCCAAGAAAGCATCATCTGCAATGTCCAGGACAGTGTTGAGGCAGGAATAAGACTTCCTTAAGTCTCTTTTTGGACTCATCCTGGCTTTCCCAGTGAAAATGCTCCCTAAGAGTATGCAAGGTTTCACCGAAAGACAAATCTTTTGGAGGGGAAGCAGAGGGAATGGAATCCTCTGCATCAGAATCCTCATAAGTAGATAAGGGCAAATCTTGGTAATCAGGAGCAGAAATATCAGATTCCTGATCAGAAGAATCAGAAAGAAATACAGTTCTAAGTCTCTTAGAGGGGGAAGGCTGGCTTCCCCTAATTAAGGTAATAAGGTCTTCAGCCATTCTTAGCATTTGTTTTTGAGGCATATGGGCATGAGCCGGCAGTTTGGTAGTCTGTTTTCTAGGCGTAGTGTGAGTTTTTGGCCTGAGGGATTTGGAATTCTGGATAGAAATGATGGTGTTGGTTTAAAATGAATATCTGTAGGCCTGAATACACCCTCAGAAGCCAGTTCCAATGGCTCCGGACCCATCCAAGGTAGAGACATTCACAAGTTCCATAGTTGAAGTATCTCGCGGCATACCGGACTCTGAATGGGTCTCAGTAGAGGCCTGCGAATCTGAAGTAGTGGGTATCAGGGGCTGTGAAAGCACCTCAGAGTACCGGCGGACTGGCGACTAGCTTAACGGAAGCGTTGTCGGCAGTTTTAGACCTATTTGGTCTGTCTCTGTCTTTATCCTTACGTTTTTTTTGGAAGATCGGTAGTTGGATGGCTTAACGAAGCCATTTTGGAGTACTGAGCTTGAGTACCAAAGTAATTGGCTACAAAAATAGCCCGATGACAAATAGTTCGGGGGTTGAACAAAGGCATAAAACCGACAGCGAGGGACGTTGTGGTCTGGGCCTAAACAGGGGATGCAGTAAGAATGATAATCTCTATGAGGTATTTACTTTCCACAGGCAAGACAATTGTTAACTTTTACTGACATCGGTTGGAGCAAGAAAAAGGATCCCCAATGGAGTACTTATCTTTTTTGAAGACTTCGGGTCTGAAACTCAAACGAAAATTTCAGGAGACGGCTGACCGGCACTTGTGAACTGCTTCTGCTTCGGGCACCGCACGGCAAGAAAGACTGATGTAATGGTGTCAGCTGCATGTTTTATACCCCTGATGTCATGGAAGAAGAGACAGCATCTGATGCAGAAATCCGAAGACTCTGGTATTCAGGCCGGCTGAGGGCTATCTGCAGGCAAATAACCCAAATGTGATGACTGCAGCAGTGAAACACGAAGAACATCAGGAAAGGACCAAAAAAGGGGGAAGGAGGGAGGGAAACCAGGACTGTAACAGTGAATACACTTGAACATTTACATTTATGGTAAATGTACACAACTGTACTATGTTCGTGTTTCACTGCTGCAGTCCTAACCAATGGGTTGATTACCAAAGCCCAGAGAAAAGGGAGGAGGAACCAACAGAATCAAGGATTGGAGAGAATGCCCTGCAGAACAGCAGTGGCAAACCCTGCCCTGTCTCTAGAAAACAAAGGCAAATTATAATGCTTTATGAAAGTGTGAACAGAAGACCATGTGGCAGCTTCTAGAATGTCTTTAGTAGGGAAACCCCTTAAAAAGGTTGCAGAAGTGGAAGCTGCTTTTGTGGAGTGGGTCCTAACCCCTTGAGAAGGAACCTTGCCATAAAAGGAACAACAAAGTAATACAATGTGCAATCCACTTAGAAATGGTTTGCTTAGCGATAGCTTTGCCCTGAGCTCCAGGGGCAAAACTGACCAATAACTGTGCCGATTTTCTAAGGTCTTTCTGTCCAGGTAAAACCTGAGCTGTGCGTGCACATCAAGAGAATGTAGGATCATTTCACCTCTATTTCGAGGATTAGGAAAGAAAGTAGGAAGGTGTATGGACTGATTAAGCATAAAAGAGGGATTGGTTCTCAGAGAGACACGATCTGCATGGAAAATAAGAAAAGGCTCCACAGCCAAAGCTTGCAGCTCCAAAACCCTCCTTGCTGAAGTTATAGCCAAAAGGAAGGCAGTCTTCCAAGAGAGAGAAACTTTAAATCTGCAGTGGCAGCTGGCTCAAAAGGAGGAAGAGTGAGTTTCTCTAGAACAAAATTAAGATCCCAGGGTGGAGTAGGTGCCCTTCTGGGAGGTTTGAAGTTGCAAGCACATCTGAGAAACATTTTCATCAGGGGATGACAGAAAATGGGTTGCGCAAAAGAACAATGAGCAGAAATGGCTGAAGCATGGATCTTGACAGAGGAAAAATAAAGACCACCCTGAAGCAAATCAGCCAAGTATTCCAGGATCAGAGGAAGAGTAGGCGGAGAAGATTTCCCTCTAGCCTGCATCCAATGAGAGAATCTTTCCCATTTGCCAGCATTGGAATTCCTAATGCTAGGCCTCCTGAAGTACAGTAACCACCTGCTGGGAAAGGGAAGAAATGGATTGATTCATACAATGAGCTATGCTGCCAAATGGAGAGACTGAAGATGAGGATGTAGAATGTTTCCCCCTTCCAGAACCAAAAGATCTGGTTTCAGAGGAAGACACCAAGGAGGAAATTGGGAGAGACTGCGAAGCAGTCTATACCAATGCTGTCTGGGCCAGTCATCCCTTATCATCAATACTCTGGGAAGAAGAGGAAGAGGAGGGAAGGCATAAACTGACAGAAGCGTCCAAGGGAAGGATAGAACATCCACTCTCCAGGCCATGCTGTGATGCTGTCTGGTGCAAAAAAGTGGTAGAAGGTGGTTGTCTGGGGAGGAGAAAAGATCTACCTGAGGAGTGCCCCAACGTTGAATGATGCTATAAAAGACTGCTCTGTTCAGTTGCCACTCGTGAGGATCCAGGGTCTGTCTGCTCAACTGGTCTGCTCTGGAAGTAACTAGGAGATTCAGGCCCAAGGATGCTGCTATGGACCAGAGAATCATGCTCTGTCTGCACAGGGGGGTAAGAATGAGTCCCTCCCTGTTTGTTGATGCACCACATGACTGTGGTGTCGTCTGTCCTGACAAGCAGAGTTCCTGGAGAAAGAACATGCTTGAAAGCTAGTAAGGCTTGCTGAACTGCCATCAACTCCTTTAGGTTTATATGCAGGTGCATCTGCTGGGCGTTTCAACGTTCCTGTATGCATCTGCCATTCAGGTGAGCTCTCCAAGCATAGTCTGATGTGTCCGTGGTAAGAACTTGAATGGCAGGAGGTGGACGAAAAGGCATGCCCTTGTTTTGTAGACAGGCTGTCGCCCACCATAGAAACTCTGTCTGCAGACATGGAAGCAGAGGAATTATCATATCCAGGCCCTGTGTGTTGACACCAAAGGTTCTTGGGGTACCAATGCAATTTCCTCATATGCAGTCTTGCATATGGAATCATGAGAATGCAAGAGGCCATGTATCCTAGAGCTTGCAGGTATTTCCTTGCAGAGAGCTGGGACAGGCTTGCCAAATCCTTGAAGTAAACTGGAAGAGTAGCCTGCTTCTCCTGGGTGAGATATCATCTGGGCGGCTGTGTTCACACTTGATCCCAGGAACGTTATCGCCTTGGATGGCACCATTTTTGATTTTTCCACATTGAGTGTGTAACCCAGAGAAGAGTCTTTACAAATTCCACATCCTTAAACAGCTGATCTTGAGAATTTGCTTGAATTAGACAGTCGTCCAAGTATGGATAAATCTGAATTTTCTTCTGCCTGCAAAAAGCAATGACTGGAGCTAGGCACTTCGTTAACACTCTGGGAGCAGTAGACAAGCCAAAGGGCAGTGCAGAGAATTGATAATGTTGCTTGCCCACTCTGAAACGAAGGTATTGCCTGCAACTTTCCCTGATAGGGATGTGCAGATAAGCTTCTTTGAGATCCAAAGTTACTAGCCAGGAGTCCTTGTCTAACATTGGTAGCAACTGATGCAGAGTGAGCATTTTGAACTTTGGAATTACCAAGAAAGAGTTCAGAATGGATAGATCTAGGACAGGATGCCAGGTGCCTTCTTCTTTTGGAACCACGAAAAGTCTGGAATAGAAGCCTTGGCCTACCTGCTGAGCAGGAACCGATTCTATTGCCCCAAGATGTAACGAAGACCAAATTTGTTTTTCTACTTCTGCCCTTTGGTTTGGAGGATTGTCCAGGAATCCACTGGGTACTGGAAAGGTGTGGAAATAAAACCTGTGACCTAGGAATACAGTTCTGAGCACCCATTTGAGGCCCGTGATGGTGGTCCAGACATTTGCAAAAAAGGCCAACCTTTCCTCTAAAGGATTCTCCGGGCAAGCAGGAACAGGCAGAAGTTGGACAGAGTCACTGAGAATGCTTGGAGTGAGATGTAGGCTTAGGACTGCCAGCCTTGGAAGTGGAAGCATGTCAATGCTTAGACCTTTGAGGGGTAGCCATCTACCCCCCTAGATGATTTGTAACCTCTAGTCCTACAGTGGTTCTGTCTGCTGGTATCAGGAAATGTCCAACTCTTAAAAGGGTAGTTCCTGCTGAAACGAGGAGGTTGAACTTGCAGAAAGTCTAACTGTTTGAATAGACTTGGCCTTATACTCCATCTTTTTGAGCACATCCTCTGCTTTGCTGCCAAAAAGACTGGCCTTATGTAAAGATGCATCTAAAAACTTAGACTTGACAGGCTTTGGAAGGGGCTGCTCCCTGAGCCAAACATGCCTTCTGAGAACAGATCCAGTAACTGTAGCCCTGCAGGAGGCTTCTAGAATGTCAAAACCACAATGTAATGAATGTTTATTGACAACACTGGCAGAATTCAGAAAATCCTACATATCCTTACTTTCTGCCAAAAGAGGCACACTTGCAATCTTTGACTTAATAGCCTCCAAGGTGTGCTGCTGATACTTAAGCATATGAAAAAGGCAATTAGTAGACCTAATAGCAACAGTGGCAGAGGTATAATTTTTTTTACCCCACCTATCTAGGTTCCTAGATTCCCTGTCGGAAGGAACAGGATTCTTGGTAATAGTGGCCTTAAATCCTTTACACCCTTGAGAAAACGTCTAGCGGATTCCTAAAAAGAAATAAATGAGAATTAGGGACTTTAGTACCCGTCAGGTTTCCTGGGAGCAGGAGGAACTGAATTTGGAGTCAAGGAATTTTCCAGAAAAACATCAACCACCACTTCCAACACTGGAGGAATAGCCAGAGGCTTATGCTGAGGGAAATCCAAAAACTTCCTGATCCTTTTCTTAGATTGGGGATAATCCTGACTTTCCCATTTAAAATGCACCCTGACAGTATTCAAAGTATCATAAAAAGAGAAATCCTCTGGAGGAGAAGCAGAATGAATGGATTCCTCTGCATCTGAATCCTCAAAAGGAGAAAAAACATGAGAAACTTCCTCTTTATCAGCAGAAATGCTAGAAGTATCAGAACCTGAATAAGACAAAGCCTCAGGAGAGACATCCCTACCCCTTTTTGAAGGAGGAGGTTGTGAACCCCTCAGAGTCAAAAGGTCATCAGCAATTTGAACCATTTGAGAATGAGGAGAATGAGGAGAATGAGGAGAACGAGAGAAAACTGGAGCCTGTTTCTTCACAGGCTTATGACTGGAAGATTTACCTGCAAGTCTGAAGGACTCGGGAGGCCTGGCAACTGCCGTAGTGGCAGAGGTTGTCTGTATGAATTTGCTGTCCGAATGAAGGAGAGGGGCCTCAGACACCAAAGCCAGCTTAGCGGCTCTGGATCCAGCTGAAAAGGCAACAGGCGGAAGGTCAGAAGACAAAATGGAATCCGTAGGCCTGAGGGACCCTGAAATGGTCTCAAACGAGGCCTGCGGTTGAAAATCTGCGAAATGCAGGGGCTGCAAAGGCGCCTCACTGGCTACCACAGGACTGACGAGCTACTTATCTGAAGGCTTGACCTTCTGAAACCTGTCACGATCCTTGTCCTTACGCTTCTTAGGGATATCCGAAGTCTGAAGACCAGCGAACGCCATACCGACACACTTAGGCCGCACTCCAAAATGCTTAGCTAAAATTTAGCCCGACGACAAACAGCACGCGGATTAAAGTAAGCACAGAGGTTACAATTAGGAATGTCGTGGTCAAGGCCTAAACAAATAATACAATAGGAATGAAAATCTCTATGGGGAATCTGCTTTCCACAGGTAAGACTATTATTTACTTTTCCTAACATTCATTAAGGCAAGAAAAGGGGATCCCTAACAGGGTACTTAGCTGTAGTTGACTTCAACTTTGTAGTCTGAAACCAAAAAGGTAAACTGCCGACCAGCACTAGTGCAAAAAAACCAAAAAGGTTAACTGCCGACCGGCACTAGTGCAAAAATGCTTCTGCTTTGGGCTCTGCGGCAAGGAAGACTGAGGAAGTGAAGTCGGCTGCCTCCTTTTGTATCGGACATCCTGACCTCTTTTACAACAGACAGCTGATGTCATATTTACTTACCTTTGGTATTCTGGCCGATCAAGGGCTACCAGGAGCTGGATAACCCATTGGTTAGGACTGCAACAGTGAAAACACGATGAACATCAACACTTGCCTCAACCAGGGACATTGTTAAGTGGAAAGAGTACTCGGAAGAGCTCATGAATCTTCTGTACATACTTTTATCTGACGAGACAGGGCAAGGAGATGGTGAAACTGGATTCATTTCAGAACATGTGGTCATGAGATCACTGCAACAAGTAAAGATTTGTACAAGAATGAGGCTGCTGGAATGAGACAATAACTGAACAGAAATATTGAATGTAGTGCGCATTTGAGTGCCATGTTTAATGCAGCTTTTCTCCATTTTCAAAAGAACAGAAGGACATGTTCTAATTGTGAAAGTACCATACTATGACTCCCTTAAAAAGAATATATGCCAGGGTGCTTTTAAAAGCAACTTCATCCAAAAGATGTGCGTTGGATTCAGGAAGGACAATGCAGACTATGTCCGTGTCTAGGAGCTGCAGACAAACTCTGTTCTGGATACTGGAGAAGACATGGGAGCTTATACTTTTTTCATCAGTTTCATGTACATGTAGAAAGCATATGACAAACACCCCAAAAGCATCTTGTGGTACATGCTGTACCATTAAATAATCCAAAGATCACAGCTGCACTGTCATTCAGTTCCTGTATCAGAGTAATGACAACTGTACTCATTCTCAGACTTAAAACACAATGAAGATGCATGTTGGATGCAGAATCTCCACCAAGGTGCATCCCATTTCCCTTCCAGTTTATGATTTTCATGGACAGCTAATCAAGCTACACCTAACTGGATAATACCCAGTTTAAGGATGTGAGGGTCACATCGTTGCAGACTACATAAGATGCTGTCTTCAGTCTCAAAATGACCAATGTACTGGAGTGATTTGCTGCCGAGTGAAGAGAGGATGGAACAAACACCACACCTCCATACTGGAGGTCATGGTTCACTTCCAAACACGAATGGAATGCTCTTTGCTGGTGGAGAGGAGGGAACAAATGTCTCAGGTGGATGAGTTAAAGTATCCTGGGGTCTTGCTCACAAGTGAAGGTAGAGGAGACTGGAAGACAGACCAGAGAATGGGTGCAGCAATGTACAGGCCTGTCTTCCATCCTCACCTGTTGTTACATGACTTGGGTAGTGACTGAAAGGATGACATCATGGACAGAAGAAGCAGAAATTAGGTCCTTTCAGACGGTAACAAGGCTAGCTCTGCATTGGTTTACAGGGAGATAGTATGCAGTCATCAGACCATTATCAGCTTAGCTCAGAAAACCCAACGCCAAGAGTTACTTACTACCTCAGACAGTCAAGGGAGAATTTCAGAGTGCTCAGTCAATTGTCTACGCCAGTCCTGAATGTAACAGGGTAGTACTTTTCTTAATATGAAAGAGCAGTTTATTACATAAAGTGGGGGTAATATGGGATACAAATCTGTCACACCAATCTTTCAATTTGATGATCAAAATTAAAGTCTGTAATACATGTCTTTGAAGAACCATCAGTGTTATGTAAACATAGTAAATCTAAGGAGAGTAGGAGATTTTTTGTGCCCCAAATGGCAGAACATACATCTCTGAGGAGGAATCTATAGGAAAGGGTAACCATCTAGTCTTGATATCCAAGAGAAGAGAGGCCTGTGACTTAAGTTAGGAATCTTTGAGGTCTCTCCATCTGAGCAATATATTATATTCAATAATGCGGTGAATAAGAGATGAATATAGTACACGTAATACCTCTCTGGTCTGGATGAGATGTCCTTGGTTATTAGATGAGCCAGACGGGAGTTTTTAGCTACAGTGGAGACATCATTATCAAAGGATAGGCAGACATCCCCCAAGGGTACCCAGGTCTGTAATGACATTGTCACTCTTGTGGGGTATTTCAACTATATACAATGAGGAGGATTAATTTATTTTGCCAAAACAGATTTTACTCCATGTTGGCATTGAGGCTACTTGACTTGCACCAACTGTTTAAATAGCCCAGTCCATCCTTGAGTACCTTTATGCAAGCAGGGGATCAAACCACCAGCAGTTTGCTTAACAAAATTGAGTGCTTCACTGTAAAGACTTGGAGTACTGGTTTGCACATCAGAGAAATAAAAGCAAAATGTAGAGAGACCTAGCAAAGGACCCTGAGGCATCCCACCTGAGCCATTTTTACTTGCAGAGGTGGCACCATCAACTTTACCAACTTATGTTCTCTGTCCAGTATTAACCCCAGTATTACTGAATGCCTTGGCCAAGTCTAAATATGCCTTATAAGTGGTTTGTGGAGGTTATACGGCTTGCATTACCTTTTTACAGAAGTCTATAAGGTTAGGAAGACATAACCTACCACTGACAAAGCCAAAATTATGAGGATTCAGGGCTAAGATTATCAATGCTTAGATTAACTACTTCAGAAAATATGTACTCCATGGCAATACAAACAGAGCTGGTATGAATAATGGGTCTGTAACTGCCAGGGTCAGCTGCTGGACCTCCCTTATGTAAGACTGTTCTACAGATTTCCGGGATATTTTCTCTCTCCGACTACAGCCACCAACAGTATGAATAATCTTACCCAGAAGAGTCAGCTACTGATATAGTGCAGAATTCTCAAAAAGCTATACTAAATACAAGCTGCATAATCAGCACTGGTACTCACAAAAATCCATAGTTTTCAATAAATCCTTTAAATTTACACCGACATATTAAACAGAACACAAAATATTTAACCATTTTTCTCCAACATCTTTTGGAGTTCAGAATCTTCCAACAGTACTGAACACCAAAACACACAGTAAAATAAAATTTGACACTTCTTGGCTGCTAAAACTTTATTGCTAAATTTGTTTTAAAGCATCTCGGAAATTTCACATTTCACTCCCCAAAACACTACATATACCTTAGTTTTTCATCCCTGCTTCATTTCACAGAAGTTCCTCCATTCTCCACTAGATGCCACCCTTACATCAACAACCTTTATAATCACCTGTATTATTTATTTATTTTATTTTATATTACATAACATTTAACAGGTAGTGCCCGACTGGGTAAGATGCCCATTTTCAGTACAGGCCCGGGGAAAAAAGCTCCATAATACAGTAAATGAATATAGAACAACATGATTGAGAATATACATACTGTTGTGCATTAACACACAAGAATAAAAAAATAGCCAAAAAAAGCAAACATTATAAACTTGCATTTTTACAAATTCAGAAAGTAGTCCCAACACGAGTTATATGGTGGTATCACAGCTATAAGAAATGTGCAAGGGAATTACATTGGTGTTACATAAAGTAAGAATGTACAGGTTGAATAAAGACAAAATTAACAACTACAAGTAGTGAGAAAGAAACCAATATAGTAGTGAGAAAGAAACAAACAGTCATGATAAAAAAATATATACTAGTGAAAAAAAGACAATATAGTAGTGAAAAAGGAGAAAATACATTTGGTATTTGCATTTTTACAAATTAAAAATGCAGTACGAGGGCATCCTTCTGGAAGAAGCTCGTTAGAGGAGCTACAGACTGGCATGGAAAGTTAGTGCAAGTAGGAAAGGGTATAGTGATATAGTTAGCCAGGAGATGTGCAGGAACACTTAGGGGAGCTAGATTTAAATATATTCAGAAATGTACTGCTGAAGTAATGAACTGCTAGGACTAACTGGAGATATTTTAGAGGAGAAAAGAAAGGTTTACCTTAAATTGTTTAGTAAATTGTAACACGACAAAGCTAGTATATCTAGCAACATGCACAATGTGCACGGCATTTTATATAGGAAAAACTGAGAAAATTAAAAGACCGTATAATTGAACACAAGTCAGAAATAAAAAGGAAAGTAATAAACAATGGTCTTTTTAAACATATTATGGACTTCAGTGCACATACATTTAGATTTAGGGGTATAAATGTAATAAGTATGAATCCAAGAGGGGGTGATATAAATAATGAACTTGAACTGAGAGAATATGAAAGGATTGTTAGGTTGCAAGCAGATTCACCACCAGGCCTAAATAGTATTGTTAGCTTAAAGCCGATACTGGTAAAAAGACAGAAATAATATTTGATGGAAATTTTATGTGCTTTCTATGTTTTATTTATAGGTTTATTATTTATGTATATAGTTCTGCATTTCATTATGCCTTGACATCTTATGATATTTATATATAATGCAAGTAGAAACTAGTCATTATTAAATTTTAATAGTTATAAAATGAACATTATTTGGTAGGCTGACTGTATCATGTGATTTTAATTGAACCTCTATTTAAAACTTGAAAAAGTTCATTGTTTTTATATGCTGATGAAGGGTGGATAACCCGAAAGCTTCTTATTAAATCTTAGCGTTTTTAGTGGTTCGTGTGTTATTTTACAAGTTTTGCAGTGTGATAAAGAGTTTTCTAGTGATATTTTAAAGGAGACCAGTTGCATTGCTGGAGTGTACTGAATATGACAGGGGAGAAGTTTTGTTCGGCTGCAAACATGTTTAAATATGATGTTATTTGGGATACATATCTGCTGCCCAAGTAGGAAGCTAGGTAAATGATCACTTAGTTTGGAATGCATGCAGCCTGATTGGCAAACAAGACTGGACCGGTTCGTAAGCATCCAGTCCAGTATTGAAGGTTTGTTGCTGTGTTTGTCCAAGGGTGGGTGAGAGTATAGTTTCAGAGAAGCTGCACAGGTTAATAAAGTTGGAGGAGTTTTCAGAGCAGCAGGTGAGCCAGTCCAAATTAAAATCACCCATGACTGTTTCTTGGTTGAATGTGGAAGATGCCCAGCACAGGAGGTTTTCAATGCTGGATTGGTTGTTTCCTGGAGGGAAGCAAGTTGATTATTATGATTTTTTTTGGGGGGGAATTTGCAGACATCTTAACATTTCTGAATCACCGAGGTATGGAGGTTCATACTCCAGTCAATCTAGTTCAAGTGCATCTTTGTACAGAATTGCTGTGCCACCACCACATGATTTTATCTGTGAAATCTAATTATCTTGAAGCCTTGGGTTAGAATTTCAGTATCTTTTATGTGGGTTTCAGTTAAGACAGCTATATAGGGTAAGTACAGGACAAGGGTAGCATGGAATTAATTTACTTTGTCTAGGATGCTTCAAAGATATAGGTTAATAATTAAAAGGTCAGACTTGTTTACTTTTGTAACAGGGCTGATGGGCGTTAGCCTGCTATTGTACAATTTGGTGAAGGAAAGTTGGATGTCAGGGGCCTGGGTTAGGTTGTACATTCCCTCAACTTTGATTTAAGTGAATGTGCATTCCTCAACTTTGATTTAAGTGAATGTGCATGTGCGGTGAGAGTTTGGATAAAAGTCTGCAATATTTTTGGGGTAGGTGTTGCAGTAGTTGTGTACTGGCATATTTGAATGAGAAGAGTAGTGTGTTGGAGGTATTGTATAGCTGTGGTGATATCTGTATGTTAGTTAGTGATGGTAATGCTGTGATCTGAGGTGCATGGGTGTTTTGGAGATATTTGTGACATAAGTTTGTGAAAACAGGTAGCTTGGCAAGCTAGGATGAGTAGAGAAATAAATGCAGTGTATGGTAGTGGCATAGTTGATGAAAGCACGGTAGTGTGGGGAGGTGATTATGTGATGTAAGAAGTGGATGAGATGGTGTTGGTAGTGATGCTTGTTATGGGTGGTATTAAAGGGATTTGGGAAGCAGGGATTGATCTAAGTGGGTGAGGGATGCGTTAGGATTGACAGGCTTTTAAACCCATGAGAGGGGTTGAGGGGATGATAGGTAGTGGGTGTGGATTTGGACTTAGAATGAGAGAAATAGGTTAACTGGGTTAGAGGGTTGTGGTTAAGTATAAATGTACATATAATTTATGTGTAGTGGTGGGTGGGTAGGGATGGGGTAGGGGAACAGAGTGGTTAGACCCAGGTCTCAATGTGTGTAGCAAAGAGAAAAGAAAGGAATTACAAAAATTTTTGCACAGAGGTAGGTTAAACTTGTTATCCAAAGTCTGAATTTGTGAGAGAAAGATGAACTGGCAGTTATATTTTAAGTACGGACTAAAATCCAAAGGGGGTAACAAACACTTTTGTCAGTCACATTCAGAAAACCCTGCAATAACGAGTCTAATCAGAGAGATAAGCAAATTACTACTTCTTAAAGTTCCTGGTTAAAACCGCCAAGCGTAACTCTCGCCTACTCAGAGGTGATGTCTGCCTAACATACAAAGCTATGTCAAACCCAGAGCTGTTGGACATGCTCCACTTAAAGAAATCCCAATCCCTCCGAGCTACACACTCTAGGGACCTAAACCTTGTCACCACAATAAACAGAACATGCTGGAGGGATAGATTCCTGTCCCAGAGACTTCCCATACTCGAACAGACTACCTATCTATGTCAAACAGAGCTCCTCATTAGCACTCTTCAAGAAAAATCTTGATGATTGGATGGGTAATAGGAAATCCACCCTGGGGATCACTTCTGTGGTTCTGCTCGACAGGGGCACAGGAAAATAATTTTCTTGGGTGGCGAAAGCGAGGGTACATTTTTGGCTAGGCTTGTATAGGCCCTAGGGCCAATAGCCTAGTACCTACCTATGAACCTATGAATAGCAGAGCAAACAATCCGTTCCAATCCTTCACATTTAAGCAATTTAGGAAGGACGCATGCGACTGATGGTAATAGATGGCACTTGCATATTATCGCAATCAGATTTCAACCCGGTGTAACTGCTGATATATTCACAAAGTGGCTTTACATTACAGTGAAAAGGGGTCTGTGGACTGCAAATCATTGTGCCATGTGGTTTCTGCAAGAGGAATAGGAATAATGGGCAAATTGTTCTTTTTGGTTCAAGCTGTAGCACCGTAAAGTAAAGCAAAGGGGAAACAGCTAGGAAGAAGAATGAAGCGCTTATCACATAAACCCACATTCTTCCACACTCGCATGTAATTATGCTGAAAACACGGTTTCTGAAGAGCCTTTTCAGAAAAACAATTTGTCCAGTTTTCCTTTTCTCCACAAATGTTTCCAACTGTAATGAAACAATATGAACTTCTTTCTGAACATAGTATTGCATGACAGCACAAATGTGAACGAAATTATATACTTTTAAACATTATGTGACTTTCGGCCATCACAGATTCAGGCATTATGTTTTAAGGTTTCTAAGTCAGAAATTAAATAATGAAATGCTAACTTGGCATAACCCCATTAAGTGAAGTTACCGGACCGATACTTGCTCAGTTTCAGTAATACTCCTCCCAAAACCCAGAGAACTTAATCAGTAAAAATTTGGGGACTTATGCATCATCTTATTGTTTCACAAGCAATGTGACAAAAAAGGAAATTTGGACTTCACTCACCCCATTTCACTGTAACATGACGTAGTTTCCCTGTAAGTTTAGCAATGATAGCGAGTTCCAAATCTGGTTGCAATAATACGCAAGTACCTAACAGATTTATATAACGCATACCATGAATACCAGATATATGGTTGCACAATCCTATATCAGCAAGTAAATGCGGCATAGAACTCTGCAAGTGGTGTTAAACACCTGAGATAATACTCAGTAGGACAGCGGTCATGCAGAATTATTGCATTTAAAAAACATGCCAGGACCATATAGAAACAGATGACAGTCAAGCATGTGGTTGGCTTGTTAAAATGTAGATAATCCTTTGGTAGTGTGTAGGCAATTACAATAGAAAGAACTCTGCAACTGTTGTTAAATGCCTGAGATACTACTCAAATGGATAGCAGTCATGGAGAGTAATTGCATTTAAAAAAACTACTGGAACACTATAGCAATAGATAACAGTCGAGCATACTTTTGGCTAGCTAAAGTTTAGATAATCCTCTGGTAGTGTTTCTGTCATTACACTAACAAGCAAGTGAGAAACTTATAGCAGTTGACAACAGTGAAATATCCTGTAAACATTTTTGCAGATTAATACAAAAGCAAGTAAGCAACTTATAGCAGTTGATAAAACGTATTGCAGAATACAATACAGCGCATTCATTAACCTCAAGCAGTTAAGTTGCAATGGCTGTAATAACCAGTTAAACATTAAGTGCAACCATAGGAACAAAAAAAATAAAATAAAAATTCAGGCAGGCCATCAATGGAAACTGAAAAACAAGCTAAACCATTAGGGCATTAAAATCACACACAATGTAATAACTAGGTTAAGCAAACAAAGAAAAAAGAAAACATAGTAGCTGAGTTTACTTAGGGGCATGCACGCAGAGGGATACAACAGCTGCTATGAATTTTAAAAATGGCATCCTTACTTTAAGGTTGGCTAGGAATTTACTGGATGAGAGCAGGTGGGGGGAGGGGCTAGCAGATGCAGGAGCTATAGTATACTTGAGAAAAAAGAAAAGTGAGAGAAGGAAAAAAAAATCTCGGGTCTCAACAGGGGCAGCAAGGAGAAAAACAAAAACGTTTGCACAGAGGTATGTTAAACTTGTTATCAACCACATTATGCTTTAACTAAGGATCATCATCAAATGCCTCATTTCATTCATAGAGGATGAGGTTCCTAACATTTATATATCCATACGTTTTCACTTCTTTCGTTCATTTTCAATATTTTATTTATTTAAATTTGATGCCTGGGGAAGTCCACTGAGCCAAGAAGAGCCCATTTTCAGTGGAGGTCCAGGGAGAAAAGCTCCACAATAACTGCAAGTTACATTTCACATGTTACAAAAAGGACATAGTTCATGCAGCTAAGTAAACATTTACAGATCAGCTCCATGATATTTGCAATTGTCTTGTCACAATGTTACAAAAATGAAGAGACATAATTCAATACAGAAATTCCAATGTGGTGCTGCGGTAGCATTGTCGCCTCACAGTAAGACGCTGTCTGGTTCGATTCTCAGCTAGAGCGTCTTCTATGTGGAGACATACGTGAATGGGCGTACCTTCGTTGAAGGTTGTGCATCAGGCCTGGCAAGCCAGTATGTAAAAATCAACTGCCAATCATTAGCGGACCGGAGTTCCGCTGTGGCGACCCCTAACCGGGAAAAGCCAAAAGACACAAACAAAGTGAATATTTTTGTTACTCAATTGTAGGTTTAACATTTCAAAATATACAGCTACTAGCCATTAGTAGATTAGGAAAATACTACGCATGGAGAGGGTAATAGTATATTTGAAATAGGAGAGTATAGTACAACAGATATTAGAAAGAAAATTAGTTTTTAGCAGGGGAGGGATTGTTTTTGGTGGGATGAAGTAATAGTAGAGGTAGCTGGATGAGTCCGTGCAATGTGGAATGAGTGGGGGAGGGAGATTTGAAAATTCATTAGGTAGGTTACGTAGGTATGTGGGGAGAGAGTTCCACTGTTTAGCTAAGGAATGGGACAGCAGTAGATGGCCAGGAGGTCGTGCAGGTTTGTGGACCTGAAGAAGATTGTTTTTTGGATCTGAGTGAGCGGTTGGGAATGTAAGGTTTTAGTGAGAGCTGGGCAGTTGGCAGACTTAAAGATGAGCTTGTGGGCAATGGTGAGTTGTAGGTAACGGAGATAGTTGGGTAGTTCAAGCCAGCTGAGGGTGAGGAGGGAGTGGCAGTGGTGGAATGAGTTTTTTGAATTGGTTGCAAATTTGGAGATCTTGTGGTAGCAGGAGTCAAGTTTGGACCCAAGGCAAGATGGAGATTGGTGAAAAGAGGGACACCATACATAAGGGAGGAGAGTGGGAAGGTGGATGCAAGAGTTTGATGGGCAGAGGGGCTTAGGAAGCTGTGCCTGTAGAACAGACCTAACGTTTGGTGGATTTTCTTGATTGTGGAGTGGATGTGGGTGTCAAACTTTAGTTCATCAATAATGATGCCAAGAAGCTTGGTGTTGGGAACAATTTCAAGGAGGGTGTTTTGGCTCTGTATGGCGAATGTGAATTTATCAGTGGAGTTTTGGTAGGGGAAAAAAAACATTAGTTTGGTTTTACTTGCGTTTAGTGCCAGATGGTTAGACTGCATCCAGGTTTCTGTTTTGGAGAAGGCTAGTTGGGTTTTTGCTAGGAGCTCGGAGGGGGACAAGGCTGAGCAGATGATTGTTGAGTCATCTACATATTGGATGATAGACGAGTCTGGGATGGATTGGTGAAAGTGGTTAATGAATAGGTTGAAGAGAAGAGGGCCAAGAACAGAACCTTGTGGGACACCTCTGGGTGTGGGAAGGAAGGGGGAGGTTAAAGTTTTCCATTGGACAGCTTGTTGGCGGTTGGACAAGTATTTGGAAAACCAGGCAATGGTGGTGGGAGAGAGGTGGAGAGTTGGGATATACATAGGGTATGTGAGATAGTGTCAAAGGCCTTTGACAGATCTAGGAATAGTGTGGATACGAACTTGTCCGAGTTGTATTCGAGGTTTATGGTTTCAATATAGGAAAGAAGGGCTGTTATGGTGCTGTGGCCAGGGCAGAAGCTGTGTTCGGTAGGGGAGAGGAGATTTAGAGTTAGGTGTGCCATGAGTTGTGCTTGTATCGTTTTCTCTAGTATTTTAGAAACAGGGGAAAGGATAGCAATAGGCCTAAAGTTGGTGGTATTGGTATTTTTGCCACCTTTGTGGACGAGCAGCAGTCACCAGACAGAAAATCAGTGAGAAGGTTAGCAACTACAGAAATAGGGCAGCCTGTCATTTTGGTTCGGATGTTACCCGTTTGTTTTTATTATTTATGCACCAATGGGGAGCTGCAGTTCATTGAGAAGTAGGAAAATGTAGTTATGCCAGGGGTTTTAGAAAGGGACGTGAAGTGCACACTACTGAGGGATGCCCATGGGACAGACAGAAAGAGTGCAGTCGGGCAGATATTTTTAGTATTTAAAGATGGCGCCGCAGCTCAGGGGAGGAATAAGTAAACTCTCAAGAGTAAGAGAGAGGGAATAGACAGGACTGACATGGTGGCTGGGAAGCTTACAATAAGATTATGTTAGGAGACCGAGAGAAGTGGGGGGCTAAGAGCCAGGGCTTGGAGAAAGCAGTCAGAAAATAGGTTTGACAGGGCTAGGAAACTTACACTAGATTTATGTTAGGAGAGCAAGAAAGGGGGGCGGGGGGACTATGGACCAAGACTTGGAGAAAGCTGTGAGAAGAGAAAAACAATCAACCAGCTAGCCCAGGTCAGTACCTAAAGGTGTCTGTTTATCTGTGTGAATTCAAAAGCAGATTTAGTAGAGCATCAGGGAAGTAGAAAATAAAATAAATGTAAAGCTTTGGGAAATTGTATATATTTGTTACAATAAATGGGAGAATAAAATATAAGAATATAAAAGAAATGTGATATAAAGATTAAAATGTAAGCAAAAGAATCAGTAAGAGCATCACAGTGAAGATTACAACAGACCTACACTGCTCACACTCCGTTGATAAAAGTAGAAAGTACAGTTGTGTACACCTACCATAAATGTAGATGTTAGAGTGTCTTCACTGTTGCAGTCATGACTGTAGGGTTCTCCCCTACCGGCAGGCAGTCCCAGGTCGGCCAGAATCCCAAAGTCTGGGTCCGGCGTCGGCTGTTCAACCATGCTCCCTGACGTCAGGAGCGCCAGGAGTACAAAGCTGACATGCTCCCTGACGTCAGGAGCGCCAGGAGTACAAAGCTGACAGCCGACGCCATCTTCTCCAGTTTTTCTTGCCCCAGATGTCAGGAGTCCCAAAATGAAAAAGGTCCCATAACCTTTGCAAATACACCTCAGAAGAATGGTGAAAAAAGGAAATACACAAAAGTAAAAATTAGAGGGGACAGGAGGGAGGGAAACCCAGACTGCAACAGTGAAGACACTCCAACATCTACATTTATGGTAGGTGTACACAACTGTACTATGTTCATCATGTTTCACTGTTGCAGTCATGACTGTAGGGTAGAATCCCAAAGCTGAAAGAAAGGGAGGTGGTCATAAAGAGGAAGGGGCGGCTAAAAGGCCCTGCAAGACTGCAGAGGCAAAGCCTGCCCTAGACTTAGAGTAGAGAGGTAGATTGTAGTGCTTAGAAAATGTATGCACTGAACTCCAAGTTGCAGCTTCCAAAATATCCTTGGTAGGAACTCCCCTGAGGAAGGCCGCAGAAGTGGCAGCAGCTCTGGTGGAATGAGTTCGTATACTCCCTGGGATTTGCTTTCCATGGTGAGAATAACAAAATCTGATTCCATGAGCAATCCATTTAGAAATAGTCTGTTTTGAAATGGCTTTACCTTGGGAACTGGAAGCATAAGAAAAACAATTGCTCTGATTTTCTGATGTCCTTGGTTCTGTTCAGATAAAAACGTAGCGGTCTGTGTACATCCAAGGAATGCAAGATCCTTTCCCCTTTATTTTGAGGAGTGGGGAAAAAGGTTGGCAAGTGTATAGTCTGATTTAAAGCCACTTTGGAAACCACCTTAGGCATGAAGGTAGGATTAGTCCTCAAAGATATCCTGTCTTGATGAAAAATAATATAAGGTTCCACAGCCATTAGAGCTTGTAACTCTGAAACCCTCCTGGCAGAGGTTAGGGCTAACAGGATGGCTGTCTTCCAAGACAAAAACTTGATGTCAGAAGCAGCAGGCTCAAAAGGAGGCAAGGTTAGTTTTTCCAAAACATAGTTGAGATCCCAAGCAGGCATAGGAGGAGATCTAGGAGGTCTTAAGTTCTTAGCTCCTCTGAGGAACTATCGCATGAGCTGGTGGGAAAAGATGGGAGGGTCTGTATTATAATGAGCAGAAATAGCAGAGGCATGTATTTTAATGGAAGAGAGAGTGACCCTTATGCAAGAGATCCGTCAAGTAAAGTAAAATTAAAGTAATGTTGGGAAGAAGAGGATCAGAATCCTGAGCCTGCATCCAGGAACAAAATCTTTTCCATTTTCCTGCATAAGATTTTTCTAGTGCTAGGACGTCTGGCTTCTAATATGACATCCATAACCTGCTTGGGCAGTAAAGAAGAAATTAAAGGCCCTGGATTAACCAGGCCACCAGACTGAGAGTTCTGACATGAGAGTGTAGAACCTGACCCTGATGTTGAGACAGAAGGTTCGGAGACCGAGGTAAAACCCAAGGGGGCTCCAGGCATAGGTTTTTTTTAGAGTTGGATACCAAAACTGCCGAGGCCAATTTGGAGCCAGCAAGATGATCATCTTGGGCTTGTCCTGTTTTATCTTCAATAAAACCCGTGGAAGAAGAGGGAGAGGCGGAAAGGCATATCCCGAGAGGTTCCTCCAACTGAATGCCAGGGCGTCCACTCTCCAAGCTTCTCTGTGGAAAATCCTGGTGCAAAAAGTCTGTAGCTGATGATTGAGATGGGATGCAAAGAGGTCTATGTGGGGACATCTCCAGACTGCTGTTATCATCTTGAATATTTTGGTGTCCAGCATCCACTCGTGTGGATCCGAAAGATGTCTGCTCAGACTGTCTGCCAGGAAGTTTTGTTTCCCTGGTAGAAACTGAGCCTGAAGATCCAGATTGCAAGATAGAGCTGTCTCCCATAGATCCATGGCTAGTCTGCAAAGGGGGTAGGAATGAGATCCCCCTTGCATGTTTATGTACCACATAACTGTGGTGTTGTCTGTCCATATTAACAGTTGTCCTGGTTGTAAAAGATTCCTGAAGGCCAATAGAGCTTTCTGAACGGCTAACATTTCCTTTAAATTGATATGCAGGTGCTTCTGATCCTTTGTCCAAAGGCCCTGCAAACAATTGCCCTAAAAATGGGCTCCCCAAGCATAATCCGAGGCGTCCGTGGTTAGAATCTGAGAGGCAGGAGGCAGACTGAAGGGCTTCCCTTTGTTTAGAGCACATGCCCTGGACCACCAAAGAAATTCCTTTTGAAGGCAAGGAAGAACGGAGATCAGTATGTCTAAACTGTGGCAATGCTGAGACCATACACTTTTTAGGTACCACTATTTTCCTCATGTGTAGTCTTGCATATGGCACGAGAAGGATGCAGGAGGCCATGTAACCCAAAGCCTGCAGGAATTTCCTTGCAGATAGATGAGTTAAAGTTGCCAAAGTTCTGAAAGTTGAAGCCAGCTGTAACTGTTTTTCGGATGTCAGAAATGCCATCTGGGTTGTGGTGTTTAGAAGTGCACCCAGAAAAGTTATCTGTTGCGATGGTGTCAAATTTGACTTTTTTATGTTTACAGAAAATCCCAGGAACTTGAGGAGGTTCTGTACAAATTCTAGATGCTGGAGTAAGACATCCTTGCTGTCTGCCTGAATGAGACAAACGTCCAGATAAGGGTAAATTTGAATTCCCTTTAGTCTGCAGTAAGCTACTACTGGATCTAGGCATTTGGTGAAGACCCTGGGTGCAGTAGATAATCCAAAGGGCAGCGCAGAGAATTGAAAGTGCCTCGAACCGGCTTTGAACCCGAGGTATTTTATGCGATCCTGCCTGATGGGAATGTGTAAATATGCCTCCTTTAAATCCAAAGTTACCATCCATGCATTCTTGGACAGCATTGGAAGTAGCTGCTGCAGAGTAAGCATCTTGAATTTTGGAACCTCTAGAAAGGTGTTCAAGACCGACAGATCCAGAATGGGTCTCCATGAGTTTTGCTTCCTTGGGACTAGAAAGAGCCTTGAATAAAACCCTTTTCCCATCTCTGAAGGAAACAGCTCTATGGCATTCATAGCCAAAAGAGCTTCCACCTGGTTTAAGGCCTCCATCCATTGATGTTTTGGAAGGTCTGGCCACCCGCTTGGCCTTGGCAAGGTATGAAAATGGAATTTGTAACCCCTTAAAACCACATCCAAAACCAGTTTGTCTTGGGTTATTTGAGTCCAATTTTGATAAAAAAGAGAGAGTTTTCCTCAGAGAGGGGCTTCCAGGGAAGAAGTTCCTGTAGCCCCACAGAGGGAGTCATTGAGTTTGTTTCCTTTGAGATTGTGACCTGTCCTCTCCTCCCCTAGGGGTGGAAGCAGTCCACTGTCTTGGTCTATAAGCAGCTTGTGATTGAGGCCTCCCTCTGGAACGTCTGTATCTACCCCTCTGAGGCCTGTCTGAAGTGGGAAAGGACCAATTTTTTGAAGGCCAATTCCTGCTAAATCTGCTGTACTTGTAAGAAATCTTTAACTGTTTGCATTGATTTTGCCTTATCCTCCATCTTTTTAATAACCTCTTCAGCTTTCGATCCAAACAAAACATTAGGCTGAAGAGGAGCATCCAATAATTTTGCCTTTAACTGTTCAGGCAAATTTTGTTCCTTTAGCCATGCATGCCTCCTAATGACTGTGCCAGAGGCCGCAGCCCTACAAGAAGCCTCCAAGGCATCAAATCCACAGTGTAAACCATGCTTCCCAACTTGTTCAGTGGCATGTAATAAATCATGTAATTCCTTATCCTCTGCACAGGCAGAAATGGAAGTAAGCTTTTGTTTTAAGACAGACAATAGAAATTGCTGGTATTTAAACATATGAAACTGACAGTTTAAAGCCCTAATGGACAAAGTGGCAGAAGTGTACACCTTTTTGCCCCATCTAAGGAGCGAGAATCCTTTTCAGTAGGAGTAGGATTTTTGGCAGAAGCGGCTTTGGCTCCCTTAGGACCCTGAGAAATGGTTTCCGGGTCAGCAGAAGGGTTCTTGTATAAAAACTGATGGGAATCAGGAACCCTGTAATATCTATCAGGCTCCACAGGAGCAGGAGGAAAAGAGTCAGGGGTTAAGTTAGCCTCAGAAAAGGCATCATCCACAATATCCAAAACAGGAGGAATAGCCAGGGGTCTATGTTGGGGAAGAAGAAGAAATTCCCTAAGCCTTTTCTTGGATTCCGAATACTCCTGTCCTTCCCAGTGGAAATGTTCCCTCATTTCATGCAAAGTTTCCCCAAAAGAGAAATCCTCAGGGGGAGAAGCTGAAGGAATGGATTCTTCAGCATCAGAATCCTCATAAGGAGGGAAAGAAAATTCCTGATCAGAAGAAACTGAGGAAACAGAAGCCTGATCAGAGGAATCATAAGAAACATCCTGCCTTGGCCTTTTGTCTTGAGGGGGATGAGAACCCCTAATCAAAGTAAATCCTCCGCCATCTTGAGTAACTGTTTCTGTGACTTGGGAGCTGGTTCAGAAGAAGCCTGTGTAGAAGTCTTAGATTTTGAAGGAGTCTTTGCCTTTGTCTTTGGCTTTGCCTTTATTAGTAGCTGAGCAGGCCTAAAAACCCCTCCGGAAGCCGGTACCTGCACAGCGGCTCCGGACCCATCCGAAGGAGCATTGTCCGAAGGTCCTGCAACAGAAATATTTAAAGGCCTGGTTGGCTCCTCATGAGAGTCTGTTTCGGCCGTCGGTTCTGAAATGGCCGACGACAGGGGCTGCAAAAGCGCCTCACTGATGACAGCCGAACCTGAAGCTGGCTCCGCTTGTGCGCTATCATCAGATTTGGACCTCGGAGACCTGTCTTTATCCTTGCGACGTTTATGAATTCTGGTAGCCGGGATAGTATCAGACGACATTTTGTAGTTAAAGCGCCTACCGAAGTAATGAAAAGCAAAATCGTACCTTCGCTTAATTGTACGTTGATTGAATCTAGCACAAAACCGACAACTAGCTACGTCGTGGTCAGGGCCCAAGCAAGGAATACAGTAAGAATGAAAATCCTTATGAGGTATTTGCTTCCCACATGAAATACAATTATTAACTTTTTCTGACATCGGAGCGGAGCAAGAAAAAAGTTTCCCCAACGGGGTACTTAGCTTTGAGTGGAGAAGAAATTCTTCGGACCGAAGTATATCAGTGAAATTAGTCAGGAGTCTGCCGACCGGCAAATGCGAACTGCTATCACCGCACGGCAAGAAAGACTGGAGAAGATGGCGTCGGCTGTCAGCTTTGTACTCCTGGCGCTCTGACGTCAGGGAGCATGGTTGAACAGCCGACGCCGGACCCAGACTTTGGGATTCTGGCCGACCTGGGACTGGCTGCCGGCAGGGGAGAACCCTACAGTCATGACTGCAACAGTGAAACACGATGAACATCTTGCAGTGGCTTTTACTGTCCCAATATCTCCCTTTCTTCTGATAAATAACTTTGAAAGGCCTATAAAGCAGAAACAGCACCCCATTTTCACCATTAATATCAGTGATAGCTGATGTGAGAAAACCCATCATGCATTTTGATAGTTACCTGTATTATAAAAGCTGCAACAGTCTTTGATAAATATAAGCTTTCAAACGTCCTTAAGATGCATTATATATTCTACCATGTGACGTAAGATGACATGCTTTCTCTGTTCTTACCAAATATCAGTTTCTTGAACTCATTTAATATAGTTAATAAGTGCAGCATCCAAAATAAAAAAATAACCCTTAACCCTACCCTGCTATCACCTGAATGCACTATGGTACTGCAATTTCTCAGCAACTGTCACCTAATAAATTCTTCAGCCAGCTACAGAATACTCCTTAGGTCCTCTAAGGATATAGCTAATCTACTAGTGGATAAATTTAGGTCCAACTTCAACCCCCTCTCTTCCGCTACATTGTCAGATCACACACCCACATCTGCATCCCCTTCAAATCTCACAAGAACAAGTCCTCAAAGCACTTTTAAAGGCCAAGAACACAGCTTCTTTTGGGCAAGATAACACACTAGGCTGCCTACTGGCCAGTCTGAAATAAGACCTGTTAATCCCCTAGTAGACGCTATTCAATATCAGCCTCCAAACTGGCTTTATGCTGGATGAATGTAGGACAGCAACAATCGTCCCCTGCACAAAAGACAGGGGGTCAACAGACCAAGGTTATTATAGACCCATAACTGCCCAGTCTCATCTGTAAGGCTATGGAAAGAATATTTATAATTTCCATAATTAAGAACATAAGTAACCAAACTCTTGAAACAAACTAGTTTGTTTTTAAGGGAAGATTCTGCCTGCTTAACCTGGTTGACTTCAATAAGGTTATTGAAGCAATTGAGGAGTGAAAAATCAGTACACACCTCCCATACATCTAGGCCTCGCAAAGGCTTTTAACACCATCTCACACTCAGGAATTGTTGATAAACTCTCCGAGCTAAAAGCCCTATGCAACTCCTTGGATAGCAAACTGGCACACAAACTGAACGCAGGACAATAGGGTATGTGGCTCTACCTCCAACAATTACTAGTGGTGTACCCCATGGTTCAGTGCTTTGGATGCTTCTCTTTCACATTTTCTTCTCAGAGATCAAAACTAATGCTAAGGGTTTATGGCTAACAAAGTCTGCAGAGGATTGTAAACTTGGTGCCATCATCAACTCCCCAGAGGACATAAACATCCACCAAGAGGGCCTTTCCTAAACAAACAGCTAGTGTCATAACCGTGGACTTAAACTAAAGGTCCAGGAATGCGATTATTCCACTCTGGTGCTTATTACATCCATCATGGAGTACAATATCCCCTTCAGTATGTACTTGCCCAAACACTTGAAAGACCTCCACTCCCTCACCAAGAAAATCCAGGGTCTAAATTTTAAAACTACACTGATCATCTCAAAGCCTTGCCCCTATTCTCAGTATCATAATGCTTCTGAGGGGCAAACTCTGCCTCGAGTACAAAGTTGCAACAGACCCAATCCTTTCAGATCTACTGCACATCTTCCAGTCCAATGGCGGCATAAACACCCATTCAGCAGATCTTAATCTCTTCTACAGCATAACTAGAAAATCTTGGAGGGACAGATATGCATCACAAAAAAAGAATACCACTTCTTTGTAGTCACCCTCTTCTCCACATAAAGCAAAGTACTTCCCTTACTATATTCAAAATTACTCTGGACGAATGGAAGGGAAACCACAAATTCATTCCTGGTTCCATCTGAGTAGTTAGACTTAATTTGTCAGCAACCTGTGGGTTCCGGATCCAAGCCGGTAGCTTAACAAGCTAAAGATCCGAGCTCCAAGCTCCTCCCCTTTACCTATACTACACTGCAACCTCCTTCCAATCCTCAGATTGAGTTTGCCATCAAATACGTGACAACAACCTAAGCCAAAAACCTGACCCGAACACATACACCAGGCTCATCACACTCAGGACATCGAGCCCAAACAGAGAAATAACCATCAAGGTCAAGGGAGGGAGGGAAGGTTGCTGACAAATGAAGTCTAACTACTCAGATGGAATGTTATGGTGAGTACATATCTTCTTTATCTGAAGTAGTTAACTTCATTTGATCATCAACCTGTGGGACAGAGTCCCCAGCTACCTGAAATCTTGGGAGGCCCTTAAGGAAGGATATTCCGGAGCACTGCAGAGCCAAAGGAAGCCCTTCCTCTAGACACCAAATCTAGCTTATAATGAGTAATAAAGGTGTGAGAGGAGGCCCAGGTAGCTGCTGAGCAAATATCATCCAGGGAAACAATAGACCAGTATGCAGTAGAAGTAGCCATAGAACAGGTAGAGTGAGCATGAACCCCTTCTGGTAATCCAAGTTCTTCATATGCTTGTAAAATACAAAGCAAAATCCATTTATCGAGAGTCATCTTTGAAACTGATTTTCCCAAAAAGGGTTTAGCAAAGGAAATGAAAAGCTGATCAGATTTACGGAAGGGTTTGGCCCTATGCAAGTAAAAACATAACTGCCCGTGAACATCTAGCAAATGAAGTTTGTATTCCCCTTTAACTTTGCCTGGATTTTCCCCTAATTTTCAAAATATAGACTAATTAATGTTTGACTCCGAAGCAACTTTAGGAAGAAAAGATGGGTTAGTCCTGAGATACCATATTCTTGTGAAAAACTAGGTATGGGGTTTCATACTTAGCGCCTGAAGCTCCGACACTCGCCTGGATGAAATCATAGCCACCAGGAAGGCAGTCTTCCATGACAAGAATTTCAAGTCAACTGATGTTGCGGGCTCGAATGGGGGTGCAACTTAGGCCTGAAGAATCAAAGTCAAATCCCACGGTGGGGAAGGATTTTTGATAGGGGGTCTCAGAAAAGTACCTTTCACAAAAGTCTTGCAAATTCTGGCAGCAGCTAGGGAACCTGAATTTTCCCCTACGTGAAAATGGGAAATAGCCACCAGCTGGACTTCTACTGTGGAAGAGCTGGGCACCTTGTTGGAAAATATGAGACAGTCTAACACCACTGGAACTGGAGAGGTAAAAGGATCCAGATTTCTCTGCAAAGCCCAAATGGAAAAACGTTTCCATTTACTACTATAAACTTTTCTGGGAGAGGACTTGTGTGCCACTACCATAATGGATTTAACTGGGGAAGAGATACCGGGGAGTCCTGGCAACTAATGGAACTGGAGCAACCAAGCTGTGAGCTTGAGGCTGTCCAGATTCGGAGGAGGAATTCCCGAGGGATGACTAATAAGATCCAGAATAGGATCCAAAATCCAGGGCGGAGATAGAAGATGAGACCACAGGCAAGAGAACCAAACTTGATGAGGCCAGAATGGGGCTATGACAATAACTCTGCTTCCCAATCGATGAGCTTTCTGTAAGAATTTTGTCATGAGAGGAAGCGGGGGAAACGCGTAAAGAAGACCAGGTGGCCAAGCATGGACAAGAGCATCTCTGGGGGCTTCCCCCGTCGGGGGAATCAGAGCAAAAAACCTGCTGCACTTCACGTTGGACGGTGATGTGAAGAGATCGTAGCAAGGCTCACCCCACATGAGGAAGATCTTTTCAGATACATAAAGGTTCAGAGACAACTCATAATGTGAAAGGACAGTCCTGCTCAATTTGTCCTCCAAAATGTTGGACCGACCCAGGATGTGCATTGCTATCAGAAAGCGGGTTGGTGGAGATTGCCCATTCCCACACTCTTGTGGCCTCTCGACAAAGTGGATAGGACCTGGTTCCACCCGTTTGTTGATGTACCAGACCACTAACATACTGTCTGACTGGATCGCAATAGTTCCCAGAGGAAGAGAGGTATGAAGGGCCTGCAACGCTAAAAGGGTCTGCAACGCTAAAAGGACTGCTCTCATCTCTAGAACACTGATATGCAAAACGGTTTTGCTTGGAGTCCACGTGCTTTGCACAGTCTTGCCAGAACAATCCCCCCACTAAGCAGGAGGCATCCATGGTCACCGTGGCTTGGGGCGAAGGTGTAACAAAGGGACGTCCTTCTCGCAGATCCTGGGATTGAAGCCACCACATGAGAGAAGTTTTGCACACTTTGCTCAGAGGAATCGGAAAGTCTAGAGACTGATGTAGTAGAGACCACTGAACTTGTAACGTCCAATGTAACACTCATATGCAGACTTGCACAAAGGACCAGATTTATAGCTGCTGCCATGGGCTCGCAGGACCAACTCCGCTGGGGGTGCAGGAGTCTGAAGGAGTGCCAAGACATGAAGGGCTAAGGCTGTGAAGTCTGTCTGGGGTCAAGAATATCCTGGCCTGAAGAGAATCTATTCTTGTTCCTATGAAGCCTAGAATTTGAACAGGTTGCAAAGACTTCTTGAGATTTGCTGCGATACCCAGCAGAGTCGACAACTGAAGGAAGAAATTTCTGGCTAGTACAAGTTGACACTGATGGAGGCAGTGAGAAGCCAGTCATCCAGGTACGGAAAGACCTGAATGCCCTGAAGCCTCAAGTGGGCCGCTACAACTGCCATGACCTTGGTAAACACCCTGGAGGCTGTGGTGAGACCAAAGGGTAGGACCCTGAACTGGTAATGACTGGTTCCTAGCCGAAAGCGGAGGAACCTCATGGATCACCTGTCCATCAGGGTATGGTAGTACATATCCTTGAAGTCTATTGAGCACATCCAGTCTTCCTCCTGCAAGAAGGGCAGGATGGATTGTAGAGTGACCATCCGGAACTTTTCTTTGGCAACGGACAGGTTTCATTGTGGATAGGTTGATAATCAGCCTCAAGTCCTGTCTTTTTGGGCACCAAAAAGAACCTGGAATAGATGCCTAATCCAGACTGGTCTGGGGGCACTTGCTGGACTGGTCTGGGGGCACTTGCTGGACTGGTCTGGGGGCACTTGCTGGACTGGTCTGGGGGCACTTGCTGGACTGGTCTGGGGGCACTTGCTGGACTGGTCTGGGGGCACTTGCTGGACTGGTCTTTTTCCTAGCAGCTTTCTTACTTCCAAAGCTGCCACCTCCCTCTGAGTGGGTGGGACGTCCGGGAGGTACCTTGTGTATTCTGTTTATGAAGGCAATAGAATAGCCTCTGGATATTATTCGAAGCACCCAGCGATCTGACTTATGGACTCCCACTGGGCAAGGTGCCTCGAAAAACACCCCACTGACTGATTCCAAAGAGAAGCAGCCTGGCAACCCCTCAGGGCTGCTGCGCGGGTCAGTTGGAAAAAGGTTCCCGTGACGCAAAGTTCTTTGGTCCCCCTCTGCCTCTGGGCCAGCATTCACCTTGTCCCCCTCTGCCTCTGGGGGAGAAGGAGACCTGAGAGTTCCGGGACTGCTGAGATTTCCAGAACCACAGCTTCTTTTGCACTCTCTGGTTCCTGGGGAAGGACCTTTAAGGGTTAGAGAAGTGGACCCAGACAGCTGACAGCGTTTTCCTGTCCTTCTCACTTTGGATAAGCATATCTTGGATGGTCTTCCCAAACAGGGACGAACCGTCAAAAGGAGCATTAGCAAAGGACGCCTTGAAAGGTTCCGAAAAATCGCAAAGCCGGAGCCAGGCATGACGCCTCATGGCAATACCGGACCCGGCTGCCCTAGCGGTTCCCCCGGTGGCGTGAGAGTAAACGCATGGACGTATTCGAAACAGACTTGAGAGTGGCCATAGGAGCAGAGAATGTCAGTTTATCCCCAGCCGAAATGGACTCCAAGGGGGGACTCCAAGTACTCCTTCATGAGGTCATGCTGCAGTCTAATTACGTGGGCCATGTAATTCATCACCCTTGTAACAAAGGTAGCTGAAGCAAACGCCCGCCTTCCAAGACAATCCATCCCCGTAGACTCCTTGTCCGGGGGATGGACTGAGGAACTTTCCTGGGAGAGTTCCTGTTTGGTGGCCGCCACCACCATGGCATCAACTGGGGAACCCTTACTCCAAGTGGGCTTGTTCGCATGAGGGCTCAATACTGTGACCATTTGGGTATTGGCTCTACAATGTCCAGTTCCTTCCAGGCTCTAGTGGTAATGAGGTCCACCAGAGGGTCAGCCAGGGGACACACCCAAGAGGTAGATGAGCCTGCAAACGCCTACAGAAATACCGACTCGTCCGAGGAAGATTTTTGGGTGGACCAACCCCCTCTCTGGCAAAGAATTTCCATTATGTCTCAGAAGGAGACTTCTTTGGGGGGGTGATCTGGAGGAACCTTCCCCTTCCTCCAAGTCGGTATACTCAGTGAGGGACTCAGGGGAGTCCATGTGCCTCCTTTTGCACTGGCATTTGTGAGGGGCCTCCTCGGGGGGACTCTCAGGGGAGAGCTCGCAAACCATCTCATATTCCTCAAGGGGAACGGTCTGGGCGTGTCGGACACAGGCTGTCCCTGGGAGGACTGGATGATGGAAGACACACTCAGCTGCGAGGGAGCAGGGGCGGACTCCGAGGAAAGAGTGAGGGGTCTCAATCCTCCAGACAGAACCCGCTCCACAACATCAAAAGCCGAAGGGGAACTGGCTTCCCTGAAACTGGTAGTGTGGTAGCCATGCCCCTCAGATCCGATGAGGGGATTGGAACAGAGGTCGGAACAGATCGGTGCCAAGGAGAAGATATGCCCAGACCACAATGGGGCTGACGACATACTCATTCACCTCAGATCAGATGCCCAGATCTCAGCTCTGAGAGCTCGGATCTGACAGGCTCGAGGGCATGGCCAGCATCAAGGAAGGCAGGACCATCAGCGCCAAACCCCTGACTCCAGGGGCTCATTGGATCCATGGACTCCGAAACCAGAGGATGGATCGGAGAAGGAGCTATCAGGGAAAATGTCTAAGCCGAACTCACAGCTCTGGCTTGGGGGGCAGCAACACTCCCATCGGCAATTGAGTTTGCAGGAACCTTCTCATCATCCGGTCCATATTGGCTTCAGAGAGGCTCCATGTGGATCTTGAGGACGCCACTGACACTGGCCAGGAGGGCCGAAGCGAGCTGAGCCTCCTCCTTCGGCTCCAGGGACAACTGTGAAGAATAGAGCAGAGGGGAAGACGGCCTAGCAGTTTTTTCTGGTGCTGAGATCACCTTAGCGCGGGGGGGGGGGGTCCTGACGGATCAGAGTCCGCTTGCCTCTTGCGACCCCTCTCCCTGTCTCTCTCTCTCTTCTCTGTGTTTATCTTTCTTGGCCTCTCTCTCTCTCTCCCTGTTTAGAGGCGAGTCAGGGGAGGAGGGCCAGAAGACTGAACAGTCACAGCCGTGACTGATGAAGATGCTGCAGAAGAGGTAGCTGACTGTGCGGGTAAAAGACCCGCCAGAATCAGCTTGATCCTGCAGGGCCCGGGGGTTAAAAGCTGCACAAATCTTGCAGCCAGATGTCAGATGGGGAATCCCCAAACAAACTATGCACAGAGTGTGACCATCAGCTGGTGACAGCTTATGGTCACACTCTGTGCACTTAGAGAAAGTTGGCTTCTGACCTTCCAACATAACTAACTTAGACACGCTAAGTAATCAGCACGCGCACACACACACACACACACACACACACACACACACACACACACACACACACACACACACACACACACACACACACACACACTCTCTCTCTCTCTAAGGGCGGGAAGGGAAGGCCTACACAGACAGAAAAGTTCAGCAACTTTCCTACTCCACTACACTTTTTTTTTTTTAAATGCAAAACACGGGGTAAATAAAAATAAGGACAGGGTTTTAAGTATTTTAACACTCAAGTGAACACACACAGACCGAAAATTAGATGAAAACCTAACAAACCTGCCTGGAGCTCAAGAATCCCATGCTGGCGAAGCTGCGGCAAATGAGATCAGAGGATTGGAAGGAGGTTGCACTGTAGTATGGGTAAGGGGGAGGAGCTTGGAGCTCAGATCTTTAGCTTGGTAAGCTACTGGCTCAGATCCATATCGGATCCAGAACCCACAGGTTGATGATCAAATGAAGTTGATTACTTCAGATTTAAAGAGACACCCCAGGTCTAACACCAATGTCTCTAATGGACAGAGGCAGCCTGTAAATCTTGTACTAGCTTACATAGAACCCTTAAAATAATCTCTAAGATACAAAGACATGGTAAATACATTTTGGATCCTTAGCTAGACTTAAAGGCCCCAGTGGTCATTAGCCTATTATACATCTACAAATCCTCAATGGCTACTCTGTCAATATTAGCATGGAATGTAAACTTTACAGGTAAACACGAAAAGCAAATAGTATTGAATTCATTAAGTACTGCAGGGACACATCTGGATAGAAATCAGGCATTTATGTTTAGGTACATAAGTAGTTATCATTGAGATGACAGGTTCATAGATAATTATCTAGATTAAGAGACATCTGGCTAAATGAAGAGACACCTGGATAGAAATTAGCAGAACCATTTCTACATGTAGGTTTATAGGTAGTTAATAGGCATGCAGTCCAGGAGAACATTTACGAGCCTAGCCAATATCCCAAGTACCCCAGAATTTCATCTAGCCAAGTGGCTTGTTCAGGGTCATAGTACGGAAATACAGCCTGGAAAAATAAAATGCTATCCTACATGAAGTATCTCCCTTTTTTTGGAGTCCCCAGGATTTTGTACAATCCCAATCTGCCCTCGCTGTCTTGATAAATACTGTAGTTGAAAAATACTCCCCCATGCAGCTCCAGAGTTTTCTTCTGCTGATTAGCAACCATTGCTTCTTACTGTCTCTAATGAGTTAGGAGTTGTACCACCTTACCAATGAGTGCACTCATGCCCTCTTCTTACTGAGAGATATTCTTAAGGGTTGCTCACCTCCAGCAACCTCTTCCAGTATGCCATGATTTGCTCTAGAATCACCGAATACATTTTCCTTCCTTCAGTTCTAATATACTGCTGACAGTAACACCCATTTCAGACACTTCTTTTATGGGTGAAAGATTTACTTTCTACTTCCTTATTTCTCTCTTCCTGCCTACCAGCTGAAACTTCAATGAAGTCAAGCCAACCTCCTACCAATGCAGACACCCACAGATATTTTGGTAGCATTTTCTGTACTTCTGTAATACATGACTTTAAAAGTAAACTCCTTCGATATTAAGCTTAATAAGACAAACTTAGTCTTGTTATAACTACTTTTACAGTTGACTGCATAAACATGGAGTTTTGATTCCAGGTAGAATGGACCATTTTTGTCATAACTGAAAAGGAGGGGGGACAACAGCTCCAGGCAACGCCGCATACACTACCCCATGTAGGATGCATCACATTACTCAACTTCTTCCAAAGTTGTGTGACCCTATTGGCTATGACAAAAATGGAAAACAATGGTCCGTCTCTCCCGGACTCAACAAGCCATACAATTATCAATTACATATTATGCAGAAAATTGCGAGATTGACAAAACAATATGTACAATATATACATGTACTGTTGACATTTTCAGTGTACAGGCTTTTAAAAATGGGGATTCTGATGAGCAAACTTAAGATGCTTGCAAAACAACTAAGCTATGGGGAAAACTGAATTAACTTACCATTTAGGTGAACCTCCAAAACATTTTCCCTCACTTGTTTCACTTCCAGCAATGCATTCAAGACATCATTTAGCAACTACAACAGAAATAAGCAACTTTACCAAGTATTCACTGTTTGCAAGTAAATGTCATTGTTTCACCCAAAATGTTACAATTTATAAAAACACAAAGCACATAAAAATTACATAAACATCACTCATCAAAACGATATAGCTCTCAACTGTGACAGTCATGACTTTCTTCCTTTTTCTATAATTCTCCTTGATCCAGTTTGCAACTTCCAAAATAGTATTACAATGAAATGTAAATAAAACTTCACATCTCTTCCAACTCGCCCTGATAATTTTGTTCAGGTAACCTAAACCTAAGATTTTTTACCAACACTCTCTTATTGCATCTCAAAACGTACATGCACCAGACGTTTTACTAACATACCACATTTACAAGGTTCAAATTCATCATTTTTAGTTGTATTATCGTAAGCACATTACTTTCAAATAATTCAAATTTATATTTTGTATAAATCTTTAGGATATTCCTATTCTTTTTTCTAAATATTTATCACCTCCAGTTTGCTTTGCCTAGAAATTGGAATATCTGATTGTTTTCTCTCTTATCTTTTAATCTCCATTATGTATTAATATTTTTAATAATGAATACAGGTCTTGGCTGTTTGGATATTCTTTTTGAGATAAATTTTCAAGTCAGTCAAATCTGTAATGCTTCAATATTTGTTTAACCTAACAGAGAGCTGGAATTTACTGGAGGAAGATGGCAAATGAACTAAGGTACAGGGAACAAATATTTAGAGAAAGAAGGATAACAGAATGGAAGAGGCTAATAAGATATATGGATTACAGGTTAGTGATTGCCTACCCTATCAGGGATTGAAAGCGTACAAAGAGAAAGGGGTAAGTAGGGGAATCCTAAATGAAAGGCCTGCATTGGTGGCTGTTAAAAAGGGATAATTAGTATGGCATATAAAATACTGCACAACAATAATAGGAATCAGAACAAGTCAGAATAAATTGCGAAGAAAGATTACATATGCAATTCATGAAGAAACAATGGAAGACGTATGCATGGCTCCCAAGTAAGCAGTAAAATCTGGCAGACTTGGGATTTTTTTTGCCTGAAGTGTTTGCAGAGATACTTTTATACCCCAAGATGACTCCAAAGATTTGGATTCTTTGGGTAGATAAAATCTAAACCAGCTATACTCGAAGTAGTGAATATTGTGACAGATAAAAGAACAGGAAATGGGATCATACAGAAAAAATGGAAATTGTAGGAATACATGCAAAAAAAATGTTTTGGAGTAGAAATGAAGCTTAACAGAATGCAGGAACTGAATCATTTATGTAATGTTGCTCAGATTATATGACAACAATACATGTCAAGTATAATGTTTGTAAATGTGAGCTTGCTAACATGGTTTGATTACGTCTACATAAATGTAAGTCTGCCTATGTCACAAGTGATAATTCAATAAAGGTGTTTAACAAATATGTATTTAACCTAATACTATCAGAGTTACACGACACTAAGTTTCACTTTTCTTTCTCTAACAAAGGTTGTATTAACAAATCTTGCTTGGAAGATTTCATAGCCCTTTTCCAATTAGTCAGAGCTGTCCCTTCTATTTCTTCCACCTCCCTTATTCCAAGCTCCTCTTGAATGAAAGCTCAAAGGGAAATTAAAAATATGTCTAATTTATAAATATTTCCATTAAATCTCCGTTTATTCTTGGCCCCTATATTTCTGCCTTGCATGACATTACTCAATAAATCTTGCATCTTTCTGCAGACAAAACTTCATCCTAACTTTTGCCTACCCAAATGTACTGTATATTTCTCTGTTGATTCTATGTTATAAATTTTCAATATGCAAATTCCCATCCGTCTCCTCAAAATTACTCCCAAGTACTTAATATCTCACTTATGTTTTAATATAAGGATAACTTTTCATCAAGTGCTAAATAAATTCTTTAAATCTCTAAACTTTCAATTTGACTATTCCTTCTAATAAATGTTAATATGATGTTTGCATAACAAATTAGGGACATACAATTCCATTAATCTTTACTACATCTATTTTTCTCTGTACAATCTCTCTAGATCAGTTATCAACATATTAAAAACAGACAAGGGTTCAGTAGATATCCTTGCCTCACTCCCCTCAATATCAGTTCTGTTACAGAATTGTCTTGCTTTATCTATTTTCACTTGAGCACTATTTTATCATATAATTCTTTAACTCGCTCCAAGTACAGCTCTTCTGAGTGTGTACCTTTAACTCAGAGTGGTTGTGGCTTGAGCCTGTAAAAAATGAAGTTATCACCTTACAGATCAAACAAATATTCATATCTCTAGAACTAGAACCATTAGTGTTGAAGGAAAACTGTAAATGGGAAACTACTTGGGATAAATTAATCTTTACGTTAGTGGCATTCACATTCAATTCAAATGTGTTAAACTGAATTTTAAGCCAAAATAAAAGCACTGATATCGATTTTGTAGTGCTGTATAAACAGATTATGATCTCTGTAAGCATTCAAGCAACACACATACTGCCAAGGAGATTTTCTTCATATAATCGTGAACTTTCATATGAGGCTATGTAGTTCTGTCTGTGTTACCTGAATCTTGAGATATTTAGAAAAATAGGAAAATGAGTACAATACAAATAAACAGTACACACATATTCAATATCTCTTCAGCTGCATTAGACAGAGGTCAAATATTAATATAGTTGTTTGTCATCATGTATGCTTCAAGATAAAATATTCTGATGCCTTTTATGTAGCATGGTTTTGGAATTATTAATGCAAATATGAAGAAACAATATTTGACTCCTATAGGCACAGCAGGAGGCAAGTGCAAAAATGCCTGGAAGTGCAACTGGCTGTAATGAGTTAATCACAGATATTAAAAATTGAGAACAGCCTTGTTCCCTCATTATTCTTAACATATTCCTATTTACATCATCAAAAGCTGTTCCCAGATCAAACCAAGACAATGTTTGTACTACAGGCTAGAAACCTCCTCCTTCCTACCAGGGAAGGATAGAGTACAGGCAAAGAGAAAGGAATAGCGGAATCTTAAGTGAAAGACCTGCTCTGATGGAGTTTTCTATTGAGTCAAGGACAGAAGATGCGGTTAAAATGGATAATTAGTAGGATATATAAAAGTATTGCATAATAACTATAGGAATCAGTGGAAGTTAGAAATATTGGGAAGATAGTCTGGAAAAGCGATTTACAAGAGAACAGGACATATGCATGGCTCCCAAGTATGCAAAAAGTCCAGATGTTTAGGATCTTAGCTTGCAAGTGTTTGCATAGGTATTTTTATACCCCAAGCAGACTTCAAAAGAATTTTTTTCTCAAGTAGATGGCAAATGCTGGAGTTATGCTATGGAAGAAAGAGGTAACCGAGAACATAGGTTTTGGGAGTGTAATGACTTGGCAACTTTTGAAAAGTCCATACAGAGTACTCTGTCAAAAATACTGAGTGAACAAGTGACTGTAACCAAGTAAATGACTCTTCTGACCTGGGAGACAGGATATGAACTGCACCAGACGGAGCAAGTCCTTAAACTGAATTCTGCTGGCTATAAAGAAAAAAAAAACAATTAGAAACTGGAAATCAAAGTCTAAACCAACTATATTTGAAGTATTGAATATTATAAGAGATGGAAAAGAATGTTACAATGAAAGAAAATATATGTGATACATAATGTATGTAAATGAAAAAAAAAGTTGGTTTATCTTTTCTGTTAATGTACGTTTGCCTAGGTCGTGACAATTTAGTAAATGTATTTGAAAAAATCTTTTATGAACTCTGAAAAAGCTGCTTCCAAATCTACAAAGTCTGTAAAAAAAATCTGATTTCCAAGATTAACATTTTTCTATTAAGTGATTTAATGGAGAATATTCTTGAGTCACTTAACCTCTACAAAAGTAAGCAAATTGGTATTTTCAATACCCCAGCCTCTCTTCCTTCAGTTACAGCATAACTGTTATAATTATTTAAAGTAAATAGTCTGATAATGTTATAATGCAATATGTTTTACAGTCTAATTTGCTGTCTTATGAATAGGGACTAAAACTATCCTAAGAATTCAGAAAGCCACAGTTATCTACATGCATATCTTAGTCTCCCAAAAGATCACTTGTTTTTGTGTCGATTATGGTTTTCGTTTACTACTCTGTCTGGTCCTGGGGTTTTGCTGTTTTTCAGCTTTAATACTATTTCTTCACTTGCAAACCAATCTCCTACTGGATTTTTATAACACATGCCTACAGAATTTAACCCTCAATATGTTTCTGAAACAGTCATACAGCTTCTTACTAAACTCTTTCCTCTGTCACCTCTCTAATTTTTTTCTTGTTTGAACAAGCCAAAATGTGTTCACTTCTCTAGGTTTCATCCAATTTCTTATAGTATTCCTTGGTAATTTTCTTCTCTTTGCATTCTTGATCAAACCATTTTCAGTGAATTTGATTGCCCTTTTGTTTAGCCTCATGTATTTTTCTCCCTTCCCTGTTTTTATCTGTTTCTAGTCAGAGATTAGAACCACCCATACTTATTTCTACTTCTGACAAAAATCACTCTCCAATCTGTACATTGCTTAAATATTTAGAATCTATTACATAATCTATGATTAATGAAATCAGTGTGCATTTTCCATTTTTGAATATTTTCAATTTTAGATATGTAAATGGCATATACATTGTATTATATATATATATATATATATATATATATATATATATATATATATGTGTGTGTGTGTGTGTGTATATTATATATTTGTTTTTTTAATTTTTTTAACATACATATATTACTTACACTATGCTTTCTGTTTGCACAATTTATATGTGTGCGTGTGTGTGTGTGTATATATATATATATATATATATATATATATATATATATATATAGTTTTTAATTAATTTTTTTTAATATACATATATTACTTAAACTATGCTTCCTGTTTACACATTCAACTTCTTTCTCCAAAGCATATCACTGGAGTACACAAATATCTAAACGTGTCATTTCAAAACTTATCAATCCTCCCTTAGCTCTTCCAAAATTTTTTTCTTCTTGCCTCAGTGTCATAAATGAAGAATCCATTAATTATATAATTTTCAATTGAAATCAAAGTTTGCTAGAAATATGTAATTTCAAAATTTAATAAAAAAATCACCACCTTGCAGATGTCTTAATTTCTACAATATTTCAAGATTAAATCTTAAATAATATTTTTCATTACAGTCCATTATCTGTACCTCTCTTCCAGTTTACTCTATATGCTCATACATCAAATCTTCTAATACTCATGTAATATTCACATACATAGGTTCATAGAAAAGAACTAGGTTAGCTGCCTTGTAGACCATTTTAACCCTAGCCAATTTTCCTACCAAAGGTGATAAACCATGCACCTTCTGCCTGTAAGGTGAAGATCTTAACCATTATGCCACGTCATGCTGTATTTTATTATACAGCATAGGTTCATAGGTGTGTACTAGGCTAATGGCTCTGGAGCCTTAACAAGCCTAGCCCATAGAAGTGCCCTGGCATCATACCGCCCGACATTAGTTCCCAGTGTCTATCAAGTAGAGCCACTGGAGAGATCCCTGGGGTGAACTTTTTATTACCCATCCACTCATCAAGCTCTCTCTTATAGAGGAACAGCGCGGTGCTCTGCTTGACATGTATGGGAAGTTTATTCCAGAGCATGGGCAGTATCTGGGTGAGGAACCTGTCCCTCCAGCTTGTTCTATTGATTGCGCTAATGAGGTTGAGGTCTCTAGAGCATGGTGTGGGGGGAATGGGATTTTTTTTAGATGTAGCATTTCTAACAGAGCTGGGTCAGACATGGCTTTGCAAGTTAAGCAGAGAACGCCTCCAAGTAGGAGATGAGACAAAGAATAGCTGGAGTCTTTTGAGTCTGCCCATGTAGGACATGTGTTTAATGCCTAGGATTCTTTTCATGAGGTACTACTGTGGCCTCTCCAGCTGTTGCAGGTGTCTAGTGAGGTACATGCCAAATGGGGCATTATACTCAGACTGGTCTAATGAGGGTAAAGTAGAGAGATGATGACCTCTTTCTTCCTGGATGCAAAACCCTTAGTAATAAGATGTGCCACATAAAGACTTTCTGACCACAGTGGCAATGTGGTGGTAGAAGGAGAGGTTGCTGTCAACCTGCATCCTCAGATCTCTTATAATGCCTTCAGTGTTCAGTGGGCTCCCATTGATGTGGTAATTAGTGGGAACTGAGTTTATACCAAAGGGGATGACTATGCATTTTTTGGCGTTAAGCTTAAGGCCAGGGTTTCAACACCAGTCACTGGTCTCAGTGAGGCCTTTCTGTAGATGTCTGCATAACTTGGGGGTGTTAATAATGGCTCCCAGCAGTCTGTGAACTTGGTCAGCCAAAGTCCCTTTGCATTGGCCTAGACTTCTGAGAAGCAAATGCCGAACAGGAGAGGACCTAAGACTGATCCCTGTAGGACTCCACTTGTGACTGGCCGACTGAGTCAGCTACTTTCACGCTACTTTCACACTTTGCTCTATCTGTCCATATTATCTATCTGTACTGTCATTCTAACTCTCTCAACAACCTAAAACCTCTACCACTTATTTGCTTCTTAAAGATTTATCAAAACATAAAATGTAATTATTTTTTCAGCTTACATGGTGCTTCTATCAGTTTTTATATTATAAATAGTGAGTAAACCACTAGCCTCTATAATAAACTTTTCCTCAAGTTTTTGATGGTCAGTTTATGTATTCTTTTGATTCGTCCATTTGAACTGTTTTACACATACCTTTTTATACTGAGTAAAAGAGGATGCTGTAACAATCTAAATTCAGCTTAACTATCATTTTTTTCCCAGCCACATAATGTGAATGACTGGAGAGTTGGCAATGTACGTACTAAGTCAAAGTACAGTATTATTCCCCACTGTAGGGTATCATTTCTCTTTGAATTTGAAAAAGTCAGAAGTAGCAATTATGCTCTCCACTTGTAAGTTTGATTTTCAAAGAAAAAAAGTTGATCAGTTTAGAACTATATTGGCATCAACTTTTGTAAATACCAACTTTTGGTCATGTTAATTATTCATCTGTTCCTCCTTCTACCATTACAAGTACACATCCGTATTTTCTCCTTGCATTCTCATTTCCTTCCCTTTAATTATCTTAAACATTTCTATTTAAAATTCTTACATATTTTCTAATTATAAACATTATTCCGACTTTCATCTAATTTAAAGTTTGCCAAGTCATTTTCCTCCATACTCATTTCTATCCTGTTTTGTGTTTCTAATTTTTTTTTTTTATATTTCCCATTTTTCGTGTCTCACATTTTTATTTAAACATTACCATTAGTTCTTTATTTTCTACACAACATGTCTCTTCACTTCATTTCCTCCATATTTATGTTTCTTTCTCCACAATTTCATTTTCACTATATTTCTTTTTATTCTTTCCTATTTTATTCCCTTCCTTAGTTTTGTTGTATATGTAAATTATCTTCTTTATAAATAACCTAATACTGAAGTTTCACATTTTACTGACTTTACCTCTAAGGGTCTAATCACCACATATCTTGCATCTTACAAGTAATATACAATTGTTCTACAATTGTTTTTGTTCTTTGTTGTCTTTTTTATGTAATCTCTGTAAATAGTCTGTTTGTAATATGTAATGCTGGTATTATGTAATGCTGTATCTGCTTAATCTTGGAGCTTTTCTCCCTGGGCCTCCGCTGAAAATGGACATTCATCCAGTCGGACTATCCCGGTCAACAAATGTAAAATAAAAAATAAAATAAATTTTACATTCAACAATCATTCAGAAACTAGTTTTCCTCCCGTCAATGTTTTGTCTAAAATTAAACTTTCCTTTCTCTTTCAATTACTTCTTGCGATTCAATGTTATCTACTGCTTCCTCTGAAATACCTACTGGAATTAAAAAAACTGATGCATATAAAACTAAGGAAATTTATTTTCCCTGTTGTCATTCTAATTTTCAACCCTATCAAAATTACTGTGAATGTCTTTCAATAAAATCACTTAACTGTGTAGACAACGTACACTTACCAAACTGATATTCTCATTATATTCCTTCCTTCATACTCCTATCTTCTTCTATAGATAAAGAAACTGTTAACTCTTAACATTTGCTGGAGTGACTTTAACCCATCCAACATTTCATCTAGCATTGTTGGTTTTCTACCCCCACCCCATTTCCTTTATTCTTGTCTCTTAAGAATCACATTCATAACTTAAAATCATTCTCTTTTACCTTTGACATCAAGTACCTCTTTTTGGCTTCTTTATCATGGGCCATGCTTCTCTTTCTAATCCTATCTTACTTGACATAAATTTTTCAGTCTTATCCCTTTTATACTTTTAGTCATCTGCTCCTAATGAGTCTTGCCTGACTATACATTTATCTTCAGTCATCTTACCAGTATTATAACCACTACCTAGTCCTTTTTGTGTTGTGTATTTTGATTTAACAATTTAAGGACTGAACAATCTGCTGTTACCACTGACAAGACAAAATGCATGTGCCAATGCTGAATCATAGTAACAGCAATAACGGCAAGTATTGCAAAATAAGAAAATGGGTTAAATCTTGGTTTCAAGCTTCAAAAAACGATAACATAATACTATGAAAGATAACAGCAACAGCAATTAAAACAGAATTTCATACAAAAAAGAAACTTCTGTATCTGATGTTGACAATTTTCATTCTATCCTCAACATAAGGGACAGAGTCCCCAGCTACCTAAATTCCCAGGTGGACTCTACGGATATTCCTGAGTAGAGTTGAGCAAAAGGCTGCTCTAACCCCTCGAGACCAGATCCAATCTGTAGAGAGTCATAAAGGTAGGAGGATTAGCCCAAGTTGCAGCTGCACATGTCGCCCATGGAAGACTTGGCAAGAAACACTGAAGAAGTTGCCATGGACCTTCTGTAACGGCTTTTTAAAGGTCTTGGTAAGGACAGACGCAACTTATTATAGATAAATGATGCACACTCTGCAAACCATCTGCCTGAAGTCACTTTTTACCAATTTACAATCTGCAAATAACATGATTTATCTGTTTTTCTAAAATCTTTCGTTCTATATAGGTAAAAACTATCTGTAGACATCCAATAATTGAAGCATATTCCCCTTTATTTGCAAATTTAGGAAAGACTGGTAAGTTACTGCACTGATTAATATTGGATTCTGACGACACCTTAGGAAGGAAAAAAGCATTTGTATGTAAAATTACTCTATCCTTATGAAAAAATAAAAAAGGGAGGTTTAGAAGACAATGCTTGAATTTCTTCTAGCAGAGATAAGTCACTAGAAAAGTTAGTTTTCCAAGTCAGGAATTTAAGATCACATTTAGCTGCTGGCTCAAAGGGAGAATGAATTAAGGCCTGCAGCACCAAATTTCAAACCCATAGTGGAGCAGGATCTTTATGTGGGTCTCAGAAGGAGGGTGCCTCTCAAAAGCTTTACAAAGCTTGGATGAAGCCAATGAAGAATTCTCAAATTAAGTATGGAAATCAAAAATTAATAACTGAACTGTGACTGTTAAGGAACTATCTCCCTCATTAAAAACTGTTGCCAAAAATTAAAGAACACTTGTATAGGGATTGAGAAAGGATCAATGCATTTCTGCTGTGCCCAAAAATGAACATTTTCAATTTACTTTTGTACAGTATTCTGTTAGAGGCCTTATGGGAAGACAAGTATATTGCAGATGGGGGAGAGCATGGACGGTCTGGCTACTGAAGAAACTGGAGAAACCACACTGTTAGCTTGAGGATTGAGATACCCAGATGTATCATGCCCGGTAAGGTGAGACAGGAGGTCTGGAATGAGATTCAGAACCTAAGGTGGGTAAAGCAGATGAGGCCAAAGGAAGGGGAACCAAATCTGTAAAGACCAGGGGGCCAATCGTGAAGTACAGCATCTCTAGATGATGCCCCCAGTGGAGGAATTAGGGTAAAGAAGCTGCTGCACTTGTTTAAGGGAGATGAAAAAAGACTGCAGGAAAGCTGGCCCCTTTTGAGAGACCACTCGTGAGGAAGTAGAATATACCTGCTCAGTTTGTCTGCTATCACACTGGACTTCCCCAGAATGTGCAGTGCTATCAGAAAGCAGTTGGAAGAGATCGCCCATTGCCATACTCCGATTTCTTCTCAACACAGGGGGTAAAACCTGGTTCCCCCCTCATTTGTTGATGTACCAAGCTACTGACATGTCAGTCTGGATCAAAACTGTCCCAAAAGGGAGAGCATCTTGGAATGCATGCAAAGCACCTCTAAGACACTGATCTGTTGGCCTCTTCGGGGATCAAATGCCTTGGACCGTTTTCCCCAGGAAGTACCCTCTCCCCACCCAATCTGGGAAGCATCTGTGGTCACTACACTGGAGGATAAAAGGAAAGATTTATAGAACTTGATCTGATCAAATCCACCACCAAAGATTTCTCTTGCATGCTTGAGTGATTATTATTTTTGCTGAAACGCATTGATATAGAATCAACCATTGTGCTGCTAGCATCCACTGAAGAATTCTCACATGAAATCTTGCTAGAACTAAAATTGTGGCTGCTGACATTGAGCACAAGGCTTACAGGATCAATAAAGCTGAAATATTGGTACTGTGAATTGTTTTCCTGACCAGGAACCTGATGGTCTGCACTTTTGGAGGAAGAGCAACTGTCACCGATACAGTGTTGAACACAGGTCCTATGAATTCCAATGTTTGAGTTGGCTGTAACAGACTTTTTCTCATCCAGGGATAACAGTAAATTACAAGAAGTCTAGAGTACCTGAAGCATGGATAAACGCAATCCCCGCAGTCTCAAGTGAGCCAATACTGCTGCCATGCAACTGGTGAACACCCTGAGGGCTGTGGTGAGGCCAAAGGGCAGTGCTCTGAACAGAGTCTCTGGCTCCCAGCCAGAAGCATAAATACCTTTTGAATTGTCTGTTCATTTTTATTTGATAGACCTTCAGGATGTGTACTATCTAGCACATCCAGCTGTCCTTGCCCAGAAGGGTAGAATGGACTGAACCATGACCATGCAAAACTCAATGTCAAACTGACTTGTTTTAAGTTGCGGAGATCTAAAACTGGTCTCTACTCTCCAGTTTTCTTTGGCATTAAAAGAACCTTGAGTAAGTTCTGGATCCTATCTGGCCTGATGGGACCTCTTGGAGGACTTTTTTCTAGCAGCTTTTGTATTTCTAGTAGTGCTGCTTTCCACTGACTGGATGGAACAGTGAGAAATTTGCATACAGATGGTGGTGGAAGGGAAAAGGAATTATATAGCATCTGGATATAATCCTCTGCACCTATGCATCTTTTGTGAAGTCTAGTCAGGCTCTTTGGTGCACAGATAAATGATCTCCAATTGCTTCCAGGGGGGGCAATCCAGCCTCCTTTCGGGAGTGATGATAGGGTCCGAGAAAAAATCTCTGGACCCTTGGTTCTGTGGGCCTCATCTACAACATGGGCATAGTCATCCATTGGGGGAACTATCTCCATGTGGACTTTGGAAAGGACCTTTGTACTTCCTGGACCACATCTGTCCACCTCGTAGAGTCCTATAAAAGGATCTTTGAGTCGAAAAACGTATGCCCACTGCAGAAGGAGCCTTTCCATCTTTTTCATACCTGGAGAAAGTGTACCCTTCTCTTCTGGGCCAAACAAACTGCCAAAGAGTGCATTCACAAACAAGGACTTAACGGGTTCTGCAAAAGTCACACATGCACATCCAGGCATGACTCCTGACAGAAATGCCTGAACCCACCTCCCCTGAAGTACCTTCAGCAGCATGCGAGATGAGCCTCATGGATGAATTTGCTACAGATTGAAGGGTAGTATACTGTGAGGCCACAGAAGATTGAGCCCCAGCAGCAGTGGTCTCAAATGGATTTTGATAGGTCCATGATCAAGTCCACTTGCAAATCTTGTGAAGTACGCCAAATAGCTCAGCATCCTAACGGCAAAAGTTGCTGAAGCATATACACATTTTCAAAATCTGTCCAATGCCCTAGACTGTTATGTAATGGACAGAGGAACTCTGTTCAGCTAGTTCCTTCTTGGTGGCCGCCACCATAACCATAGCATCTACAGACACCCTCTTACTCCAGGACTCCCTGCCTGCCAGTGCAGCCAGGATCCAATCTGGTCTCTTGGGAATTGGCTTAACTGAGTCAGGCTCCTTCCACACCCATCTACAGATAAAGTCAATTAGATGATCGGCAGGCAGAGGTATCCAGCACGTTAGACTGGCAAGCTTCAAAGGCCTCCAAAAATACTGATTCCTTCAATGAAGGATTATCGGGGGACCAACCACCTCTCAGCTTAAGATCTCAAGGATGTCTCAGAATGAGAATTTTTCAGGAAGTGATCTTGGGGACCCTTCATCAAAATCAGAATCCTCAGTGATTGACTCCCGAGGGGTCAAGGTACCTCCTCTTGCACTTCCTCTTCCTAGGGACGTCCTCAGTTGGCTACTCCTGTGAAGTATTGGAAGGGATAGTAATAACCTGTTGGGTGGACTGGAGACCAAGTTGGGTGTCCCTGCACTGTAGAATGATACGGCACAAGGCGCAGAGACATCTGGAATCCAGATGGAAGTTCCAAGAGGCAATAGTCAGTCTGTCCTGCTGGAGGAGAAAACAGTCTTCACTAGCTCGAAGGCAGATCGCTCCAGGGAGAACGAAGGCAACAGATCTGAAAAGCCAGGCTTTTGGCCCATTGACTCCTTTTACCCCAAAAGCAATCTCCCCAAGGCAGAAGTCAGAGCACAGCTGTCCAATACAGAGGTTCTGATGGGCAGAGACTGCTCCAAAAACGTCAGTCTCTACTCCAGCGCCTCAGATCCAACAGGGGAGCTTCAGCTCAGAGTCTCATTCGGATCCAAAGACGTCGGAGCTGGTGTGCTCAGAGACTGCTTCGGATCTGAAGACAGAAGTACCTTTGGATCACAGCTTGACAAATGGACAGTTCGGATCCATGGGCTCTGAAATGATCAGAGAAGGAGCCACTAAACAAGTGTGGTGGAAAGACAGGCTTCCTGACACGAAGAGGTTGAAGTCAGTAGAACACCCATCTGTATCTGCAAAGAGAGGAATCTCATCATTCTGTCTGTCTTCTTTGGTCAAGTTTCTAGAAGCACAAGATGAGATGAAGGAAGGTGATATGGAGTGGCATCTCTCCAAAAAGAGAGAAAGTATTCTTGAAGAAACTGATTCAAGGAAGTTGAGTACCTCATTCCACGAAAAAAATGTCAGATGCAAATAACTAGGACAAGACTATTTTTTGGTCAGATCTGTCGGAGTTTGGATCAGTACAGACTTTGAATCAGACTTTAGCTTTTTTTCTTGGCAGCTCCATAAATTAAGTAGATGAAACTGATGGCCTTCGAGACTGTGTCAAATGATAGTTTACTTTAGATTTTGGGGACTGAACCCCAGACATAGCTTCACCAATAGAGGAAGGATGTAAAGCTATCAATATCAATTGAAACCCAGACATAGCTTCACCAATAGAGGAAGGATGTAAAGCTTTCAATATCAATTTGTTCTTCCCATCTGTTATAGCGTTTGGATTGAAATTTTTACAGACTGATCAATTTGGAGGGGATATGGGCCCAAAAAGTATACGCATAAGTTATGGACATTGGATAAGGGCAATTTGTGCCCACATTTTTTAAAACAGGAAGGCAGTTTTAGAAGACATGCTGAAAAAAGTAAACTTAGCAATAAGGAAATTTTTTTATATACATATAGGTATAAAAAGATAAAGGGAAAGAGATAACAGCTATGGTATCAAGAATACACGACACTGCAATAGGAAAAAAATTGAAGGAAAAGGAAAAATTAGCTACTGACTATAATAACTAGAAATACACCAAGTGTAACGGGAAGGGAGAAAGATTAATAGCAAAAATAAGGAGAAACCACTTACCTTAGCCAGAAATAACTCGAAGCTCAGGATGACCACATCTATTTGCGAAAGCGGAAAACGAGACAGGAGGTATGTTAGGGTTTGGTGCATTATGGGTAGGGAAAGGACTAGAGTAATATTTGGTGATCATGAGCTATAGTAAACAGCCAAATCGGATCAGAGGATTTGATCCAATCCCATATGGTGAGGATAGAATGAAAATGGACATCAAATCACTTAATACCTTGACCTCTGATGCACCACAATGTTAACAGTGGAATACTCAAAACACACCTCAAACACACCCATTGTAAAAATGTGCACAACATAATAAATATAACAAAAAAGTTGTTACAGCAAATCCCAAATACAGAGACTCAAATTCAGTACATTAAAATTTTTGTTTCAAAAAACAAAGGCAAAGGGGCTGCAATAAATAATCCACTCAAACAGTCAAGATGTCAAATACCTGGGTAATCTTCCAGCAAGCTGCAGAATGGATGCAATTTAATTAGCCAACACCTAACCACATTAAATAAACTGGCAGTTGCAATTTGAAAAGCACAAGCCCATCACTACTATGGCAACAATTAAACAATGAGCTACAGCATGAAGTATCACCATCACAACCAATATGTTTATTGATGACTGTACAGTTGAAACAAAACAAGACTACACAATCATGATTTGTAAAATCATGAAGTCTGCAACACAGTAAGTACTCTTGTACCACCTGCACTGCTTCCAGACCAATTATAACAAAATTGAGGGAGCACTTCCCCTTAACAAAAGCAGCAAAACTTGGAACCAAAAAGTAGTTGGCTCAGATAGGAAGTTTATGCGCACCTTAAATTACACATACTGAAGTAAAAAGTTGATCACAGTGCACATACTACAAAAATTTAATATACTGATCTCTCACTTTTAAAGTGCACTGTTCTCTTGCAGTTATCACAACACTGTAATACTCTAATCTATTGACTCCGATCTTTCCACATTGAGTGCTCCTACTCTATTCCTTTACTCTTTTGCTCTATTCCTTTACTCTTTTGCTCCATTCCACATTAATCCATTTCCCCCTTTCCCTCTGCTAGCAAAACCTATTCTTTAAAATGCTTTTCAATATGCCAGCAGCACACATTACTTGTTGAGATCTGCAATCCCAGACCAAAGCAGTGAAAGTCTACAGGAACTCCACAGAGACAGCAAAGGAAGCCCTGCAAAGATTTCTTTGGCAAAACTGACAGTCCAGTGTCCACTAATTTTCAGTGTCTCCAGAGTGTCCACAACTGCTGGTGTAGCATATATCCTCAATGCAGCACTTCAGAGTTTATGCAAGGAAAAAGCAAGACCACAATGCCCCCCTTGCAGCAAGACACTACCAATCTTGCTGATACAGGACAGCACAGTAGAGGAGCACCCTGCTGCAAACCACAAAGCCAATCCCAAGAAAGAAAGCTACCAAGTCACTGATAAAGCTTACAAAGGAATGTAGGGAAACTTAAGACCAAAAGCCAAGCCTGGTCAAATTGTCTCAAATGCTCCATAACACTCTGCAGCCCAATGATAACATAGCAATCCACCATATTTTAACTTAGAAGATTTCTGCCACTTAACAGTCATAAGAATTAACCAGAACCGAAAAGTTCAACAAGAATTACAAGAGATGCAAAACAAAATGGTATACACGGTCAGAAGAGACCTATACATGTTATTAGTTGCAGTGCATGAAGCCAATATAAAATTAGCAAACAAGCAGAACTTGTGAAACAGTGTGACCTGACTTCAGTACAGACTGCTTTTGTCCTGTCAGGGCACATGTCACAAAGGAGAGAGTCATTCTAATAAAATAACAGATCCACTACCAGGTTCCAAAACAATATCTGGAACAAAATCCATTTCTGCATGTAATAAGCTGTTTAGATCACCCACAGACTGGGTCAAGCAGCACTCACTGAATGACTGACAATATTAACAGCAGTACTCTGGGGGACTAGTATAGAGGCTATAAGGCATACTACTGCACAAGTAACACTTAACCCTCCATCCCTTCTCCCACTTATTAAAAAAAAAAAACTTCCCATCTTCTCCTTGTTGCAGTATTTAACAGTGAACCCTTTTACCCCCTAAGCTCATCTCCTCAGTTAGTCAAATTTATAATGAAAACTACACTGCCACCATCCCCCCCATAACTTCAACATTTGTGTATCTGCCTACACATACGACAGCATGGAGTGGGCCTGTTAGCAAGCTACACTTTCTGGCAAGATGGTCCCTACCATCTTTTCCTGTCCAGTATTCAAAAACACCCTCAGCTCCTTGTACAGCTGACAGAGATGAAACACGTGTGCATCTGTGTACTCATCTGGAGCATTTTTTTGGAAGCTGCTATTCTTAAAATGTGCACAGCATTATCAGAAGGGAAAAACTTGCAAACCTTGCTGTTAATGAGATATGCATTACAGGCAGCTTATGAAGGAGGGTATATAGCACCAATAGTCAGAAGATAGGTCTCAGCACTGTAATATGCCATTTGGGAAGGTATTCAATGTTCATATCCATTGTGTAAACATGACGCACGTTAATGAATTTCCTTTTTGTACTCTATAGTGTTTTGTGATCAGAGGGCAATCAAAAACATAAGTCCTCAAAAGTACAGGACACTGAAAGAAATCCACATTCAAATACCATACAAACATAACTAGCAGGATCAGAATCACTGTTCCTCAACCTTGAGCCACTGCATTTCCATCTATGATGCCAATAACCCAAATTCCAAAGCAGCCGGGGGACTAGGTGTTACAGCATCTCCTATCAGGTTCACATAGAAATGAGATGACTAGAAAAGAGCTTGACAGACCATCTTCATGAGAACAGAGAAAGCAGAGACGTAACTAGTGTGGAGCAATCAGTGCAGCAGACCGGGGTGCAAGGAGTTGGGATCTCAATCGGAAAGTACCAGTGGTGCAGGAATAGATTATATCTGAATGTCAATACTGCATTTGTAGTCGCAGATCCTTAACTTAGTTAAGGGGGGGCAGTTTTTGGGGGAGCTGCACAGGGCAACAGAACCTACCTCTAGTTCTGATGTGAAGGGGTTATAACTAGATGCTGTCACACTTGCAGAATCTACTACAAGGGAAAATACGAGTTGACAACAGCCTTTCAACAGCAGAGCAAAGCCAGCTTTGTGGCAAACAGGGATAAAATAATGTCTAGAACCCAAATGTCCCAAGCTGAATTAGTGGCTCAGGTGCTGGAGCACCTAACAAGAACATGGACAGAAGTGTTGATGCAATGTCTTCTTGACTAGTCTTGGGGAGAAGTGGATCATGCATGTCCAATGTTGCAACTTTCACTGGAGGCTGGAAGATCACATTAGTGCTTTTCTAAAAGGGGGGCCTCTAAGGAGTTAATTCACCTGTGAAGAGGGAAACAGGTCACTACTAAGGCTGACTGCATGCCAAACCCTTCAACGTCTATAGACATTCTTGATGGGGTAAACTGTAGGCACATAAGAAAAATCCCCCTGATGGCTACCAGAATAATGTTCTCACTGCCAGTTCTCACCTAGTTATGGAATGAAAATGAAAAGTCACAGCAAAAAGCCAGATGGCCTGCAAGTGTGTATATGAGAACATAAAATGTACACTCCAAATTCATGTATTGTACCCATGGCTCAATGGTGATAAAAAAGAAGCTCAACAAGCTAACTCTTGTTCAGGTATTATGAGAACCTGCATCTTGGAAATAAATGGGTCAAAATAACCAGTTAAAGACGCTTGACAATGGAGAGCAAATAAAGGACTAAAAAAATCAAAGTTTAAGAAAAAAAAAATACAAGGTCTTGCAACTGTGTGAGAACTGTTTTACACACCAATGCAAATATGTAGACACACACAAACCTCTTATGCATCATACTACCTCTGACCTCTTCAGATGCCCTTCAATATTATGACGTGCGGCAGTCCCACTTCTGTGATACTACGATGTTCCATTTCTATGCAGGTTTGCCCCTTCCAGGCGGCTTTCCAGCTTCATGAAAAATGCGGTCTTTAATATTTGATTTGACCCAGGCTGCACAGTGATGGACATAGTGGTGAAAAGGGCCAAGTAGCAGCAATGTGATGACCTAAAGCACCAGCACCCCATTCTTGTACAACAGTGGAAAACAGAGGTACAAAGACAGACCCAAAAAATGTAGTGTAACGATTTACTTACACACATTTCTTTAAGCTGACTGCATAAGGTGACCAGCAGCAGTATACTACTAGCATGCTCCTTTATTTAACATTTGATAACCGGGAAAATCCAAAACTGAATGAAGCCAATTTTCAGAGGAAGCCCGAGGAGAAACGTTCCGGTGCATGTCTTTGTAACATGGGAGGAAACCAGAGCACTCGAAAGAAACTGACAAACGCAGGGAGGACATGTAGACTCCTCACAGAAGGCACTCCAGCCGAGAATTGAACCAGAGAACATCTTGCTGTGAGGCAACAATACTACTTCTGCGCCACTACACCATCAGTATTACAGTAGGAGAGGAGCATGCACAGAACATGATGCAACAGGAGGAAGATGGAACTATTACCCATGAAAAAGTATGATTTACAGATGCTTTCCAATACAGTCTATTATATTTACATCTTAAAGAAATACCACGCTTATACCAAACATCCCATTTGAATCTACATTTTACACCTCTGCCAAAACAGGTAGTAGTGGCCTAACAAGCTTTACCAGAGCCAGCCCACTCTGAAGCCAAGGCTGGAGCCAGTGACTGGGCCAAGAGTTAAGGCCACTCTCAAGTAGGTGGCCCTGCTGCATTACAGGAACCTCCATACATGATGCTGCTCAGATGCATGTAGTGGCACCTGCAGTAGATCAGCTGCAGCTTCAGCATTTGGTTGACTCTGTGGCAGAGATGACAGACACACAACTGTCCCCTGGAGTAGACTAATTTGTTCAATCAGCAGGTTCTGTTATCAAACCTCAAATGAATTACCAAGCCAATGAACTCAGCCATGCTGGAAAATCAGCTGAAGATGGCCCTTTGTAGGTTGCTTCTAGGCTGGGCTTGCAGCCTCCCTGCATCCAGAACACAATCCCATCTCTTGCCTGGGGTCACCTTATTCCATCTGTTTCTCACCCCATATCTTAAACATAATCCAAGCCTCCCCATCCCCATATGTCCACTCCTTGGTTATAGTCCTATCTTGTCATCTTATCATCCCAACCTCATATTTGCACAACCTTCCCCTTTACCAGCACTGCCCCCCCCCATACAAATTCTCCTTCGCCCTCATTGTATACTCTGCTTTTCCTTTGCTGGCATTCCAAAAGCCTCACACATTCTATGTATAAAAATGGGATACAGCCCCCACAAAAAATGCCTTCTTTGCCTCAATCTTTGCAACCTAGTCTATGCATTCGCCTTGTATATTTCGAATTAGGTTAGGTTATATTTAATTTTGTGAAACTGTACTTGCTTAAATATGCTGCCTTTAACCAATCTTCTAGTATGTGCTGGCTTTAATCAACACAGTG